>NC_041031.1:500000-665000 GCF_900634625.1 Parambassis ranga
ATATATATTTATATATATTTATATATGTGGAGCAGGACCCAGTAGGTGAGAGTCCCACAGCCTACCTGACTTTGTTACTCTACCTGGTGTCTGTTCTGATGTGACTGGTTAATGAACCACGTGAGTTTCACAGAGATCCGCCTGCTGAGGTCCGTCACCATGTTACTGGTGTTACCTGGAAAATGTCATTTACTATACATTGTTTGTGATCTAAAGTTTACAGTTAATGAATACAGAATACTGGCCATTTTAGGCTAATTTCACCTTCGCTTTTAGCCCCTTTATGTCTTCATTTTAAGCCCTATACACACACATGTTCTACCTTGGATTTGTTGGAGACTGTATCATTTCATATAATAAAATATATTAGGCTTTATATCACGGAAAAAACAAACTACTACTACTGTTGTCCCTCCAGAGAATGCTGGCAATAGAGAAAACGTTTTGTTTTTATTGTTAGGAGGAGATTGTCTGGAATCTGGGAATATCAGAATCACAAAGCAGCAAAGTCACCGTTTACTCAAACAGTTTACGTCATGTTCGCTCCTTTCCTGAACAGGTGTGCACCCTGCAGGACGTCTGTGCTTCAGAAGAAGAGGGCTGTCTGGTGAAGGAGGCCAAGAAATGGGCCAGCAAGGCTGCCAAGGACTACAAGATAGTAACCTATGGAGAGCGGGTGAGGCCTGCTGATCTGAGCGAGCCTGTCAATCTGTGGGTGCAGTTTTTCTGATTCTTCAGATGGACAGCTGTTCAGTGCACTTTTATACGTTTTTTAATTATGCAAGTAGTAAATACGTTTCTTATTCATACAGATACAACACTGATGACTTGTCTTTCTCTGTCAGGCGTTACAGACATTAGAGAGTCGGCTGAAGCTGTTGTCGGGGGAGACGAGCCTCAGTGTGGAGCAGAAGATGGCAGAGGTGCAGGACAGTGTCAGAAAAGCCAAGGTATTTGTATCTACTCATACAAATCAGATAAATATTCAAGATCCATTTCGTTGACAATAAATAAATTCATGTACATTTGTCCTGACTTCAGCTGTCCAGCTTTTGATGCGTCTGTGCCAAAGGAGAACCGTCAGGTAGAACCGCAAAGATGTTCTCATAGATTCTCTTTCAGCTAAGGGCCCTCTGCCCTGAAGTAAGCTTAAGGGAAAACTTAAGTTGTTTGTTTCTCAGCTAGACCACATTAAATCAGGTCCATATCAAATACAGTTATACTGTAACAAATCCAAGCAATACTAAGATTAAAATTAAGATTAGGAATTCCTTTGTTAATCCCATTAGGGATATTAGGTTGTACCAGTACCAGCAGCATACATCAATGACAAGAAATACAATATAGACAGAAAAACCCTTATGTACACACACAGAGAGCAGCAGACATATGACCCTAAATACACAGTTTGAAGCATATATGATGCATTAGGCCACGTTTGTGAGGCAGCTCTGACAGTCAACTATACTAAAGGTTAGAACCTGTTTTAAAGGTACTTTAGCCTGTATGAGGTAATGTGGGACAAGTTTGACCTGGACTTGATCTAATGTGGGAATCAGGGGAAAGGTTCCTACTTCATAAAGTTTAAAGCTGGTTTTCAGTTTTTACAGTGTGAGAAGTCGAAACATAAAGAATTAGTTCTCAAGTTTACCCTAAAATGACACATCTGATGCTAACTTTAGCATGATCCTATCTAAATGTGTCGCTCTGCTGAACTCACCAACTGCTCTGTGCAGAATTTAAGGAACACAAGCACCATGTGACCTGAGTGACATAAAGCTGCAGATCTGTGCAGAATCACTCAGTGTTTGCAATAAGGTGACTGCAGCAGGAGAAGTGTGCAGTTGACCTCAACAGGAAAATGTGTCTGTGTAGAGCTCACCTTGTATATATGGTGGATTCACACCCATGCTTCTGTTGCTCGCAGCTGTCGGATTCATTTAAACCCGCGTGCCACAAAGCATCATGTGTGTAACACCTCATTTCAGGCTAAGACGACGCAGGCTGTGTCTAAGTGTCTTGTTGGGTTCTTCAGCTCAGCAGGGTGAAGGCAGAGGCTCGTCTCTCTCTGCTGTCCGTCGGCGTCACCGGAATCGATCGTTGGCTTCATGGCGCCATGAACCAGGCCGAGGAGGAGCTGGAGAGAGAGAGGCGCCTCAGCGAACAGAGGAAGTCCACAGAGGACTTTTCCGTACGTAGGCACGATGATTGCTTTGCTTTCAGTTTGGGTCAGGCATCACTAAGAGGGTTGGTCACTGGAGTCCATCTATACAAAGATAAAGAGGGTAAAGATGACGTACAGTGACTGTCAAACAGGCACAAGCAGAGCATGAGGTGACAGAGCATACTACATTCCATGGGTGTGTCACCTGGTGTGACTCTTTTTAATACCTTCAGCTGAGCTCTGTGGCACAAAAACAACTGTGTTTTCCAGGAAGATGAGTTTGAGCTGACCGACTTCGAGGACTACGACGACGAGAACGGAGACATCTTCACAGATCCAGTGTCAGCATCAGGAGTGTGTGTTTACCCTGCAGCCTGCAGAGTCATCTACAACTACCAGGTGATCACTCAGACTCTCAGCCACACTGTGCTTGTGACATAAAGGCATCAGATGAGTTTGTAAGCCATGATGATAGAGCTGTAAAAAAGCAGCAAAGCACAGTACAGAAAACTAAAAATAGATATTAATCTACAAACATCACTTTGAGGAACAAAACACACCCACAGTCAGAATGTCACCTGACACCTCTCTGCTGTGGTTTCTGCAGTTTAGGAAGTAAGATGAAGTCAGAGACCAGCAAACGTTGAAAACCCCTGTGCAACTCAGGCAGGAGGAAGTTCAAACCAGCCATTCATCTCTGAGCCGTTTACCGTCACTTTCTTCAGTATTTGCTGCTAACTGTTCAGGAAATGTTCATACACAACACATTTTGGTGGCTCGTATAAAATGGAACTAATAATTACCGACACAATGATCCAATATTTATGAATTTATGGGTATAGATAAATATTAGCTTAAAGTTTGTGTAGAGCAATAAAGTAATGTTTAGTCTATTAGCTTTGGGTCAACTACATACAGTAGATAAGTGTATATTTGGCTGTAAAGGCTTCTGTCATGCCTTTAGGCTGATGATGAGTTATGTTCTGACCTGCTGTTGTAGGCTAGCCAGTCAGATGAGCTGTCAATCACTGAAGGGGAGGAGCTTCAAGTGATTGAGGATGGAGACGTGGAGGACTGGCTGAAGGTATGAATACAACTTTATTAAAGTGCCTTACTCATAGTGTAGCTCATCATCAAATGTTAATCAGATATTCATATGGCAGATAATAAACGTAAAGGGTGATAGCCAATATACACAGGATCATACTCAACATTATTCAGAAACAAGGTGGCAGTACAGGTTAAAAACCCAGGACCTGTAGCCTACATGACAATGAGAAGAAGTTAAAGACTGACGAAAGATTTAATTTGCACATATATAACATGTGAATAATTAATTAATTATCATTTTAATGTACAACCACTGATCTATAGCCATTCAGAGTTTGAGAAGAGTTTTACTTCAAAAAGTTGCTGTTTTTTCTGAATATATATAAAAATGTGAGACTGAATACACTTTCCTTATGACAATAAACAGTTTTTAATCAATTTTACAGCCCTGAAATGTGTTTATTTCCAAAATAAAAGCGCTCCTGATGAATGCTGAGTCTACCACTGTGACTGTATGTTTCCTGTGTTCTGTGCAGGTGTGTAACTCCTGTGGTCAGGTGGGGTATGTCCCTGAGCGTTACGTGCAGCTCTTGTGTCTACCAGCAGAGGACGCCACTCAGCAGGACAGCTCCATCTCCTCCACAGGGATTAGAGAGAGGTCAGGGAGCAGAGGTCAGTGTCAGCCACACTAATACATTATCATGGTGACGTTTCTGCATTTGACAGACATGACCAACAGTCAATGGACACTTCCTGCTTCTGTAGCTGGTGCAAAATGGAACAGTGTATCCTCAGCACTTTTAGGTAGCTGCACGTATAACCGCAGGCACTATGTAGAGTTTTATATTGTCTGATTGCAGGTGTAGCTAGAGCTCTGTACTCATACCAGGCACAGAGCGCAGAGGAGCTGTCCTTCCAGGAGGGGGCAGTAATTCACCTGATCCGCTGTCGGCATGGGGAGGTGAGTGTGTTTGAGGGTGTGTGATTGTTCATTATTCTTAATTTTATAAGCAGTTGCTCCTTTATCTGAGGTTTCTACCTGCTTTTAGGTGGATGATGGTTTTTGGGAGGGAGAGCTGAACGGACGGATTGGCGTCTTCCCCTCGTTGGTGGTGGAGGTTGTCCATGAAGAGGGGGAGGAAGAGGAGGAAAGGGAGGAGGATGAGGTGAGGTTGCATTGTCTGTCTGCCAGCTTATCTGTGTGTTTTCTGATGTATATTTTTCTCCTCAGCCTCTCCAAACCCCAACCATGCCTCCTTACTCCCCCCCGGTCCCCATCCCCTCACCACCTGGATGTAGTTCTGCCCAGACTTCCACTTCCCCTATTGGTGTGGAGGACAAACTGCAGACTGTTCACATGGAAGTGTCAAAGCTGGCAGGTAACAAAACAGATTGTGTCCAGACAGTTTTGTTAAATATGCTACTAAGTGCAACAGGTTGGTCTCTGTTCACCTTTAGAGACGGGAGCCAGCAGCCACAACTCACCAGAACTCTGTGGCAGTCGACTCAGACCTGTATGTGCTGTTTAAAGCCAACAATGATTAATTGAATACATTTGAGCTAGCATGGACCAGTAGTCTGACAATCCTCTGTACTGTTTCAGTGCCGGGCACCGCCTCCTCCTCCAGCAAAGGGGTCTTCAACTCAGCCTTGAGAAAAGGAGTCACTGCAGCTTCACAAGAAGACGCATCTTACTTTCTGCCTTCAATGGAAGTACAATTTCTCATTGGTCAACATACGGCTTTAGCAGTTTGGTGAACTGTTAGAATAAATACAGCGTATTTCCTTTAAGCCCCCATAATATAGTTTTATCTTTTTTACAGAAGCTCCCATAAATCATTTGAAAGTAAGAACTTTATTCATGTGAGCACTGCACTGGATAATTACAACGACTTATATACAGTCCATCTTTGTATTATTTTCCCCTTTTTTGTACAATATTCCATTATCATTAATATCATTACATTTTCCTCGTTTTTTATGAACTTGATCCAAGTTGAGGGGGTGTTTGCATTTTAACAAGTGAGACTCAATACTGCAATATGAACACAGCAGGTTCTGAAATATGACATTGACATCAGGTGATTTGAGAACAATGGAGCCATATCATGGAGCAATGAGGTGGAAAAGTTCAACATTTGCTCCAACAAGTGTTTCAAGTGCATTTAACCAAACACACTGTATTCAAGTCACACAATACATGCCATCAAAGCTGTGCAATCAGGTTGTGACCTTCACTACAACGCACACACACATGTTTGAAAAGCATAGTTCTTTATTTTCATTAGAACAATAAGAATACATCTGTTTATTTACAACTTCCTCAGTGCATACTGTATTCATACTTATTCCAGCACATGCTTTTTACACATATCACTCGGAATTATAACACATCTCTGGATTTAATGAAGCAACTGGAAAAAGGGAAATGTTAAGTGATGGTCACATGTTAAGCTGTAAATATACCCAAGATATAAGAAGAAGTGGAATTACTTACTGATTTACTTATTCATGTTTTATAAATACTGTTGCTGGTGTCATTATATTCACTTATGTTAAATATATAAGCTAAAAATGAACCATATATTTTGTGTCAATGCGTATTTCCCCTTGCCCCTCTCCATTTATAATTGTGTTTCACATTACTGCTTGAATGAAAATCCACGTTTAAATATTTCTCCAGCTGTTAAAATACATTTGGGAAAAAATGCCCACACACAGCTTCATATAGATCTGTCGAATAATATGGCTTCTGATAGCTGCACCATCAAAATGTGACACATAATGAGTCTATGGTCATCGGTTTGGTGCTGAACTTTGCATCGTGCTTAAATATATATATATATATATATATATATATAAAATTCTAATACATACAGTGGGGAAAAAAAGTATTTAGTCAGCCACCAATTGTGCAAGTTCTCCTATTTAAAAAGATGAGAGAGCCCTGTAATTTTCATCACAGGTATACCTCAACTATGAGAGACAAAATGAGAAACAAAAATCCAGAAAATCACATTGTAGGATTTTTAAAGAATTTATTTGCAAATTATGGTGGAAAATAAGTATTTGGTCAATAACAAAATGTCATCTCAATACTTTGTTATATACCCTTTGTTGGCAATGACAGAGGTCAAACGTTTTCTGTAAGTCTTCACAAGGTTTTCACACACTTTTGCTGGTATTTTGGCCCATTCCTCCATGCAGATCTCCTCTAGAGCAGTAATGTTTTGGGGCTGACGCTGGGTAACACGGACTTTCAACTCCCTCCAAAGATTTTCTATGGGGTTGAGATCTGGAGACTGGCTAGGCCACTCCAGGACCTTGAAATGCTTCTTACGAAGCCACTCCTTTGTTGCCCGGGCGGTGTGTTTGGGATCATTGTCATGTTGAAAGACCCAGCCACGTTTCATCTTCAATGCCCTTGCTGATGGAAGGAGGTTTTCACTCAAAATCTCACGATACATGGCCCCATTCATTCTTTCATTTACACGGATCAGTCGTCCAGGTCCCTTTGCAGAAAAACAGCCCCAAAGCATGATGTTTCCACCCCCATGCTTCACAGTAGGTATGGTGTTCTTCGGATGCAACTCAGCATTCTTTCTCCTCCAAACACGACAAGTTGAGTTTTTACCAAAAAGTTCTATTTTGGTTTCATCTGACCATATGACATTCTCCCAATCCTCTTCTGGATCATCCAAATGCTCTCTAGCAAACTTCAAACGGGCCTGGATATGTACTGGTTTAAGCAGGGGGACACGTCTGGCACTGCAGGATTTGAGTCCCTGGCGGCGCAGTGTGTTACTGATGGTAGCTTTTGTTACTTTGGTCCCAGCTCTCCGGAGGTCATTCACTAGGTCCCCCCGTGTGGTTCTGGGATTTTTGCTCACAGTTCTGGTGATCATTTTGACCCCACGGAGTGAGAGCTTGTGTGGAGCCCCAGATCGAGGGAGATTATCAGTGGTCTTGTATGTCTTCCATTTTCTAATAATTGCTCCCACAGTTGATTTCTTCACACCAAGCTGCTTACCTATTGCAGATTCAGTCTTCCCAGCCTGGTGCAGGTCTACAATTTTGTTTCTGGTGTCCTTTGACAGCTCTTTGGTCTTGGCCATAGTGGAGTTTGGAGTGTGACTGTTTGAGGTTGTGGACAGATGTCTTTTATACTGATAACGACTCCAAACAGATGCCATTAATACAGGTAACGAGTGGAGGACAGAGGAGCCTCTTAAAGAAAAAGTTACAGGTCTGTGAGAGCCAGAAATCTTGCTTGTTTGTAGGTGACCAAATACTTCTTTTACTGAGGAATGTACCAATTAATTCATTAAAAATCCTACAATGTGATTTTCTACATTTTCTTTTCTTATTTTGTCTCTCATAGTTCAGGTATACATATGATGAAAATTACAGGCCTCTCTCATCTTTTTAAGTGGGAGAACTTGCACAATTGGTGGCTGACTAAATACTTTTTTTCCCCACTGTAGCTACATTAGTATTGCCATTTACAGTGTTACCATCACAGCAGTCTTGTGTTGAAAAGAATAATGGTATTTAAAGTTGGATGATAGACACACATTTACAGTGGTGGTGTGATTAGATTTTCAGCAAAGGTTCCCCCAACTTTCTGTCCACAAGAAAACTGGACATGTGAAGGAAATGACGTGTTTAAATAAGAGACAGGGAGTGGAAAGAAAACTAGGACAGCAGAATGCAGACCACAAGGTTGGTTTCCCATAAAGACCAGGAAATGACATCGACCTCTGACAGGACACCTTTGAACTGTGTCTGGTAAACCAGGGTCTGACTGAAAGAGAGAGTCCCTGGGGCTGGACGCACAAGTGTACGCTGGGCTGAGTGCCAGAAACTCTACTAACATGCAATGCATCCTGGTCTATGTAGGCGCGGCAGTGCAAAGAGGACAACTCAAAACTCAGCTTTCTGTCAGTCCACACAGAATAACTGACTACACTTAACAGCGATGTATTCCCAGTTTGTCTTTTGTCTGTGAAGAGTACTGTATGAGCCACATACAGTGCAGCTCTTACTATACCAATCAATGAATGAAAGCAAAATTAACAACAGAGATACTATATTCATGTATCTGGTGTAAAAGCCCTGCAAATTAGACTTCCAAATATGCTGCATTCTTTTAATTGCAGTTAAAAAATGGTTTAGGCCAAATGTCTATTTCTAATTAAGACATAAGAGGATGGAGGAAACTGGAAGACAGTTTTTATCAGTAAGTCAACTTACTGTAATGTAGTGAATACATCAACAAGATCTGCATGGAAATTCTTTGAATGAATACATTTCTACTGGTCCAGCTGCCTATCTGCCTATTTGTGCTTGTGCTGTTAATCCTGACGCAGAAAGATTGAGATTTGCCAGTTGCCACCCATTAGCATATATATGTGGGTCAATACCTAATCATGAGTGTTACAGAATCAATAACTCAGTCACACAGCTCTAGTTAAAGACTCCAGTCTTTCAGCAAGTCAATAGCGCTGAACTAGTCAATCAGAGAGCACATCCATAAGTAATCCAAGGAACATCCACCCTACGTACTCCAGGACGTAGTTTTAGCATGGATGGAGGTGACGCGTCCCCTCCAATGTCCAGCGATTACTAAATTGTCCCCACCAATAATTTGATCCAGATTCTCATTGAGTGCAGAAAGGAATAAATTCCGTTCTTTTCTGACTGTATCCTCCTACCTGGTCCTACTCAAATGATTGATGATCTGATTCTGATTGGGTTATATCAAGGGCTGTGGTCCTACTGTAACACATATGGCCATGTGATAGGCTGTCCCTTCCTGCTGTCACGTGTGTAGCTACATTGTTTGTCAGCACCAAAACACATGTGAGACAGCGAGTGCGAGACAGTTGTTGGAGTTTTAGTTCCCTACTAATGTCAAAAGCGTTTTACTGGTTGGTATGTAGAGCCAGATACTTAAATATTGGTACACTGATCAGGTTTTGCATTTAGTCTCCATACACCACCCCATGAAATTGTAAATGAAACAGTCAAGATGTGAGCAAGGCTTTCTGCTTAATTCCAGGGCTTTGACAAAAGCGTGGAATATTTACCATTAAGGAATTACACACATTTTGGTGGTTCATATACAATAGAACAACGTTTACAAACATATTAATAGCCTTTAATATTTATATACCTTGCTGTGAGGCCTCTGCATTTACTGCTAAGTCACTAGGTATTGATGATGCGACTGCTGATAGAAGCAGCAGGGTGCATACCCGAGTTTCTCAAGCAAGGAAGTGGGATAAATACTCACTGGCTAAGTCACCTAAACTCAGCCCAACGAAGCTGCTGTTCACTTACTGAAGATAAGACTGAAGGCAGAAAGAGATACAAACAAGCAGCAGCTGAAGGCAGAAGATTACACAAGTCTGAAAGGGTTCTAGGCCTGCAAAGCCTGCAAAGGAGGAAACTGAGAACACCAGGTCATGTCCATGGGTTCCAGACTTCCGGCAGACATTGACAAAAGTTTTTAAAGGATTTTCATCCAAGTAGTCAAGTGTTAAAGTGATTAAAGTTTGTTTAAGTTTGCTCCATGTTGGAGATTTCTGAAGATCCCTAATTCCTATGTGAAGTATAATACCGTAAATCTCAGAGGAAGGAGCTGCTTAGACAAGACCTTGAGCATTCCTTCAGAGACTTCTGTCTGTGCATGTGTCTGTCTTGCAAGAATAAAAGCACTTCAGTGATTAACAGTTGATACTTTGGGTTTTATTCCTAATACTCTATATTATATGAACCAACAAAAATGGTTTATGTCACACCTTTGTCAAAAGCTCACATCGATGCATCTGTGAGTGATAAGAAAAACCTTGAATGATCTCATATTGTAATACCAGCAACATGGCAATCCCTCTGTCGTTCATGCAATTAGATTCAGTTGGCCCACACAACAGTACCATAAATAGATAAATTAATAATGTGCGACGTCTCAAATCAGGTGCTCCTTTGTACTTGCACTTGCTATTTCAAGTGCATAATGTAGTCATACTATAATGTATTACATTATATTATGAGCTTCCACATAGACTCTATGGTTACCATTCTTTATTTTTGTAGCTTAGGTGCCAAGCTTGGGAAAATGGTGTACTGATGTTCCATTACATATGTTTATATAAAGTTTGTTGTCTGATAGAAGCCGTAAGTACAGTGCATCCCCGTGGTTTAGCAGTCTTAATGATTCGGTACTGGTACTGCCTCAGTTAGTGCTAAATTGCCAAATGCTGCTATCATCCATAGTGCATGAAACGATGTTGAATTTCAGGATAGCTATCCTGTTGAAATTCATATAGTCAAAAAGTGCACTAGCCCCCCTAATTCTTCTTCTGTTTTATACCAAGAATTAGTCTGGTCTGTGTGGATTAGAGTTGGGTTTCTAGGGGACAGTACCAATGAACACAGAACCTTTGGCCTCTAGATGCATTTGAGTAGACATGTAACCAATCACAGAGACAGAGCATGTGACGCAGCAAGAGTGACAACCAGACTAATATCAACAAAAGACATCTATAACAGTGTGTAGTGGTACACTATTGGAGGACTATTGTTGGTTGTGCAATATAAATCCACGGTGTTATTACCAATTATGCAAATATTAGTTCAGTGTTCAGTGTTAGCGTGCTAATTAGCTTTGTGATGATTAATTTGACAGCTACTTCACAAACATTATTGGTATTCATTTAAAGCCAATTAATTTTGTACAACTTTATTGACTATCTTTGCAAAGAACAACATGGTGCAGCATGCTCTGTTTGTGTTGATAGACAGAAAGACATGAGCAAACATCATGGCAACCCTTAACACAACAGTCCTCATCTGGGTGGCTGTGGGTCATCACAGTAGGAAGGCTCCATTATTTGGGAACCCTGATTTGTAACAAAGTGGTGGACTGACTGACACCATGGCAAACAAAATCTAGTCTATGTTTTGCAAATGTTTAGTCATGGTGTGCAGCAAAGTAGAATCTGGGTTACATCTGATGCTACTTTACAACTGAATGCTGCTGTTAGTTTAGTCTATGTGCACATTATTATTTTGTTAGTACTACTTTTTCTTTTCTATAGGCCACTGAGTGATGTTACTCTTATCCTTTGGATTATCACAGAACAGTTCACCATTTTAAGAGTCCTGTTTTGATTGTGAGGGCAACATCTTCTCCACTTCCTCTTCAACTCCTTCCACCTGCATCACCTTGCAGTCCCTAATGTCTTCCATCTCCACCATGTCATCCCTCTCCTGGCTCAGCACTGACCTAACTTCTTCACCAGACATGTCTCCACTCTTACTACCAGGATGCCCATCGCCTGAAACTGAACCCTTCCCTAACTGACCAGCCTCTGAAGTCTCTCCTTTCTGGTCTTTTGTTTTAGTAGAGGATTCCTCCTCCTCTACCATGGTGGCAACAGAGAACTCTCTCTTGCTGTCAGGGCTGGCTTTAACAATGGTAACACTACTTATTCTGCTCCTTTGAGGTGACGAAGGAGACAGCGGGCTGGAAGGTGACAAAGGCAAAATGCTCAATTTGTCTTTAAAAAGCTGATCAGAGGAAGGAGAAAAAGCAGAACTCTGTGTATCCTCTGGCGCACCTGGAGAAAGTTTACTTGTTTTGAGAATTCCAGGTCTCTTTATTTCTGTCTTTAGCCTTGTGGCTCCTTCTAGGTCTTGTTGCTTTAGAGCTGTGGCATCATGTTTATGAGTGTGTGAAGGAGAGCTGGCTTGCACTGGACTAGATGAAGATGGAAGAGGCGATTGGCTGGACATTTCCCGGCCTGGCAGGAGTTTGGGGCTCGGAGTAAGAGCAGGAGAAAAGGTTGTTTTAGCCTCTGTTGGTGTATTTCTTGGGCTTAGTTTGGGGCTTGGGGTTACTGCCAGTGGTGAGGTAGGAGTTTTTAATGAAGAGGCTGAAGATAGGGTCTTGACTGGGAAAGAAGATGGAGGGGATGAACCTAAGCTTATTAAAGCCAGGTTAGCACCAAAACCTGGTTCCCGGTCTGGGCTGGAGCTTGGATCAGGGGGGCTTTGTGTAACTGGTAAATCTGTGCTAGAATAGAGTTCAGGCTGAGTTGTAGAGATGACAGGAGTAAAACCTGGAATAGATCCTGATATGGGGGCAATGGGTGTAGAGGTCTGTATTGGTCCAGGACTGTACACCTCTTCGTTTTTATCTGATGAAATAGGAAGGGAACTGGGGGCAGAAGATGCAGCACTCCCAGTGGAAGGTTTAATGTTAGCCTTAAGGCCAGAGCCAGACTCGGCATCCTGTTTCTTAATTTGGGATGATGGAGAATTAACAGAGCCTGATGTTTTGACCTCATGCTGAGGTGGAGAAGGTTTAGTTTTAGGTTTGGAACTAGGTTTGCTATCACATTCAACTTCAGCATTCTCTGCCTGTAGTGTTTCCTCGAGGACTACAGGCTGCTGCTGAATAGCAAATTTAACTCCTCCCATCTCCTTCCCAGTCCACTCCCCTGGTTTAATACCTACAGGGTCACTGCCTCGCCTCATCCCAAATATAGTCAGACTCTTTCTTCTTTTCCCCGGATTTGCAGCAACCCCATTGACATTTTCTGATGGTGAACGGACATCTTTAAACAAGCTTCTCAGGTTATACCCGCCCTCTTTTCGCTCCACACTGTCCTGGGACTGGTCCAGCTGGTCTCTTGAAATGTTCAATGGATTAGGACTACCAGGGAGCTTCTTATCAGTGTGTGTAACCCGGAATCTGAGAGGATAATGATACCTTGATTAAGCATTTGGTTGTTACATATGTTACCTCTGATTTTCTGACATTCTATCCCCGTGCAATATGTGAAAAGGTTTTGTTCTTGGTCGTTACCTGCCAACAGAAAAGACAGTCTGCTCTCCTGGTCGCTGTTTGGAGCGAGGGGTTCTGCTATGCCTGCGGCCCTTTTTAGACCGGACCTGGGCACAGAGGTGGCAGGTGTTGTGGTCAGTGCCTGAGTGGACTGTGTGGAGATGGGGAGGAACACCACCAATGGACTCCTTTCGCAACCTAGATGATGATTACAAATCCAACGCACTGATCAGTCAAAGCACAATGAACATTCTCTGCTTTATATACTGCAACCATTTGAAGCAATGCTCCACCAGAGACTGTGAAG
This sequence comes from Parambassis ranga, assembly GCF_900634625.1. NCBI lineage: Eukaryota > Metazoa > Chordata > Actinopteri > Ambassidae > Parambassis > Parambassis ranga. The sequence goes on from NC_041031.1 coordinate 513,375, forward strand.
GTGCCCTGTGGCACATAGCCCTAAGACAACACATCTTTTAAGACCTCTAACTTGCGAGGCGCTTAGTGCACCTATTAATCACTGTTGACCAAACACACAGTATGAGCCTTACAGTTGTCACCCAATCATTTCATACTGCTAAAATTCTTTGACTACAATAACCAACTCTTCACTAAGCATCTAATATATTCCAGATCTTAAGTAGACAGTAGGTCCCCGTTACATACTATATACATGCCGGGTAAGATAAGGCTAGCTAAATGAGCTTACCTGGGGTCATGGCGCACACAGACATTATGGTTTCCCAACATCTCATTGAAAGCTTCCATATTAGCTGCAGGTGACAAAAGAAACCAAAAATAAATTATTCTTTGCATAACCTGCCAAACACTATGTATTATTGTTGCATTTGTCACCTTCATTTTCAATGATGCACTTGAGGATCTGCTCCACTGTATCCTGGTTCTCTTCATGCTCCTCTGAGATAAAATCAGAACACACACAACCAAGTTATACTCACTGTTCTTTTCAGAGCAACCCATGTGGTCTATTTATGTCGCGTACGCCCGTTTCTAGATGTGTGTTTACATATGTGTGAATGTAGACAGTTTTATGTATGAAAGATGAACGTTTGTGAGTCACACTTCAAAGAAGACCTCATATGTCTGTGAGTTTTTGTGTGAATAAGGGTGGGTGCAAATACATAAATAAAAAGAAAAATTACAAAAACAGACATCTTCTTATTTAGATATGTTCAAAATGTTCCTTTTTTATATCAACCAGCTTTGAAATATCTGCTTCTATTGTGCTCTTTTTCATGAGAATAATCTTTGAAGCCTATTTTAGCCTCTTTTAGCTCATTGGTTTTATAATTATAATAATAATAAAGGCATTATTAAATAATATTAGGCAAATGCGTCCTCAGATAACTAACAACATATCAAATATTACACTGTGTTTAAAGCCCACTCTTACTGCTTCCATAGAGTTAAGAGGGGAAGTTGCAGCCAGGTGATGCTAATCGAAGGCTCTTGCTGAATTAATCATCAGGAGGTGTTCAAACCTCTCCGAAAGCACAACTTTTGCCAGTGAAGACATCACTGATGATCTTAGAGAAGCAATAGTTGCTGCCCTTCAATCTGGGAGGGGATCCAAGACCATTTCCAACAATTTAAATTCCATCAATCTACATCATCATCGGGTCATCAGAGCATTTCAGGTTGAGGTCTGGACTTTGACCAGGCCGATGCAACATCTTGGTTGTTTCGTTTTTTAGCCATTCTGTTGCAGATTTGGTGCTGTGCTTGAGATCGTTGTTTTGTTGTATTTTCAGCCAAGCTTTAGCTGTGGGACATGGTGCTCTCAGAAAAGATCATGGAGGACTCAGTGATTGCAAGGTGTCCAGATCTAAGCTAAACAAGTCATGGTGCCTTATGGTCTTGTCTGCTGATATGGTACCATGTTGGTACCAAAGAGAGCTTTCTTCTGGCAGCCCTTCTAAACAAGCCATTCTTGGTTAGTGTTTTTCTAGCTGTACCATCAACCATTCACACATGCGGCAGATCAATTTATCAAGAGCTTTTGATTAGCAGCCCTTGCCTACTACTTTCATTGATTTGTAGCCACGTCAGCTGCACTGATATGGATCAAACTACAAAACACTAGATATTTCAGTGTTTACACATGCCAAAGGTGATGTCAGAGTATGAAGACATAACAGCTATGACATGGTAAAAACCTATGAAAAGCTGTGTTGCAGAAATATTTCCTGAATTTAGCATGCTAACACCTGGTAGCCATGGGCCATACCCTCACATCATAAAACTAGATGGGCCTATAAATCAATGTAGCATCTAAAGCTGCGTGTGACAATAGACTCACCACAAAATTGAAAACACAGTTGCTTATTAAACAATGGCTTCTCCACTGACTTTCTTAAAAAATATGTGTCATTAATAAAGTAACTTCAGTATATAGCTTCTCTTGTGGCTGCATTACAGACAAACATACTGCATAACTTTTAATCTCAACGCACCGTCTGCATGTCCTTCAAGCTTCTCCTCCTCCTCCTCTTCATCATCCATTTCTCCGGTTCGGCATCGGTAGCCCTTCTTCTTCAGGAGGTGACAGATGAGGAAGCCCAGAAGTCCAGTGAGGAAGAAGAGGAAGACCACCAGAAAGATCATGTAAGGCGGGGGAGCATCCCCCACTCCCGAGGCTCCCAATTCCGTCATTATGTGGGTTCAACCTGAGATCAGAAGATAAGGTGAAACTCCTCCAATATGTTAAATTAGAAAATTAGAGAGGGACAAAAAGATCTAATCTATATATGTTTCCACCTTTAATGTGGAAAAGGTGACATGAATTATACAGCTATTAAACATCACAGTGTTCTTCCTACCAGACAGAATCTACACTGACAGAATAATAATGGGTGTGTCTGTATATACTGCAACATCCTCAAAAGTAACACAAACAGACATACAAGCTACAGGGTTGACTCAAATCATCCTCCAGCCTTGTGTTGTAGACGGGTCAACAAAAGTCAGCCTGTGGGAAACATAAACAGAAAAAGATCCCAGTCAAAGTATAAACATAAGCAAAAATAAAACTAAAGTAAATGTTTCTTTTTATAAACATATTTACTTACCAGTCTCCTGTCTGTCACATCTGAATATGTGAGAGCCAGCATGGTTACTGCAAAAAAAAACAGTGTAAATGTATATGTCACAAACCTAACTATGTATGCACAGGCTCCATCCTGTACACTGTAGACTATGGGTCAACATACAAAAACTTATCAGCCCTGCCCTCCAGCTGCCTTATCTGCATCCAATGACGCCCCTCTCTCACACACACACACATACATACACGTATCTGTGCTTTCCCCCTGCTGATGTTTTTCCTGGGTGGTCAGGCTATGATAGCACATATCAGCAGGCACCTTCAGCATCTCCACACAGCTCATTTTTACTGTGAGTTAGGAGACTTTAAAAACTAGCGCAGTGTCAGAATCACAGAGCTATAACAACAAAATAACCTTCATACACATAGTAGATAGTAGTAGTTTGTTTTTAAGCCTGGTTAACAGACTGCTGGTATACAGAGGAGTTCATGGTCCACTCAGTGACTGCAAGGTGTCCAGGTCCTGGTCCAAACCATCAGTCCTCCACCACCGTGCTTGACAGTGTGTATGAGGTGTTTGTGTGTTTGGTTTCCAGTAGGGCTGTGCGATTTGACGATAAATGATCGTGAAGGATTTGAACGTATCGGCGATCTACCAGAACGGACAGATCGTTTTATCGTCCATAGAGCACCTTCTATTAATTGCAGTTCTATGTTCGCGCAGACGCATGAGTTTTTTTCACTCGGCCAACTCTCAGTGCGCTTAATGTGAACCCGACCAACCAATGACAGCCTCCCTGTTAGGAAGCTACGGCTGAAACCCAAAGGAGAACGGAGCAACTGGTCCCTAAAACGAACTCCACCTCTATGTTCGGTGCTGTTTCTGCCGTCAGCAGCGACGCGTCTTCTAAGCCTGTGTGTGTGTGTGTGTGTGTGTGCGCGACGTGTGTCGCAGTGGAAGGGCCGCGTGTATACGAATGTATTATAATGCTACGAGCACGTACGCGCCCACCTCTCTGAACATTACCAGCTCGTTATATTCAGGTTCGCTGCTGTTGTGCCGTCAGCAGCTCTTCTACACCTGTGTGTGTGTGTGTGTGTGTGTGTGTGTGTGTGTGCAGTGGGAGGGCCGCGTGTGTACATCAGATGCAGACAGAGGCAACAGCTAATGACGTCACCAAACAATAACGCAGGCATTTGATGAAGAGGCTCCATATGAGGACTCTAGTAAACGGTGGACAGAGGTGACAGCAGCAGCTCCGTTTGTCCTTAGACATGATTCCCATTAAAGTTTGATCACATTAAACTTTAAGAGTTACTTAAGTCTCATACTGTATTTATTGTTTAACCTTAGGAGGCACACTTCAGTCTGTTTAAATGACTGTTGAATAATACTTTACAGAACTACATTAGTCTTCTTTTAACCTATTTGAAATAAAACTGTATTTTCTGTAATTGTTATTTAAATGTTCATGTTTATTGAAAACTAATACTGAGTGCATGTTATCAGAGTTGTTGTTTGCCTTTAAAATCTACTGACAGTTTTTGAGAAGTGACTACCTTAAGGCTACCTTGAGTCATTTACACGGAAACATGCAAATTAGTGTCAATGTAAAAACAAATCGTGATAAAATCGAGATCGTGATTTTATCATTAAAGAATCGTGATATAAAATTTTTGCCATAGCGCCCAGCCCTAGTTTCCAGCAGACATGGTGGAGATCATTAAGACCAAACAGCTCCACTTTGGTCTCATGTGTCCATAGGACATTGTTCCACAAGTGTTGTTCTTTGTTCAGATGCAGTTTAGTGAACCTCAGTCCTGCTTCCATGAGCTTTTTAGTCAGAAGAGTCTGTCTCCTGGTAACCCTTCAAACAAACTGTGACTGTGCTGTCACGTTAACACTGAGCATGCTCAGTGAGGTCTGCAGGCTCTGACCTGTAGCTCTTGGTTTGTTGTGTTCCTCTGATCATTGCACGGTCTGATCTTGGAGTGAATCAGCTGGGACGTCCACTCCTGTGCAGACTGACAGCTGTCTTGAATGTCTCCACTCGTGAATAATCTTTCTCTCTGTAGACCGTTGAACTCCAAATAGAGTGAAATGGTTTTATAAGTCTTTCAGATTGATGCAGCACCAGCTGCTGCTCTAACACCATTGTTCATGTCTTTCTCTCTTGTCATTGTGTTAACACACACCTGAATGTTCCAGAGGAGCAAACTGTTAAAATGTCTGTTTTTATAGAGGTCTGTACACCTGCTGATGATCAGCTCATCAAGGACTGATCATCAGCAGCACCTGCTGCAGCTCACCTTATTAAAAGCAGTAAGGGGGGGTGCAGTACTGTCCAAATGAGTTTATCGCAGGCTGAGGATGATGAAGGCTGTAAAGATGAATGATGATGTAAAGATCATAACATTATACACTTTTTTGTATTGTTTGTTTATTCATACTGTATAACCCAGGGATGGGAAGAGAACCAGGGACAGATGACAGAAGTGATTGTTTTGTTTATCTAATTTATCCAATCACAGGTCTGACTTTTCTGAATATCTATCAAGGACTTCTGACAGGTTAAAATACAATAAAGATGCATAGCAATGATCGCTTATTACCCAAGATAGAATACAGAGTGGAAAAGGAGTAAACTGTCGTACTCTGGATAAACACTTCAGTTCCCTGAGGAAGAGAGATATTTACCCTCATTCAGCACACGACAACTGTCTTCTGCAGACAGGCAGGCCTTCAACTACTCTGACTATATTGTTGTGACCTTGCTTGTCAAAGCTTCAGCAACAGCTCATTATTTAGAGGGATCCCTCCTTGGTTTCTCTTCCTGTACTTTTTAAAGTGATTTCTGAATATTTTCCTTATCAGACCTGAAGGTATGGGGATAGAGAGCACATGTTTACACACTGTAAACATGTAACACACACACACACGACACTCTGTGGAGCTCCAGTGGTGTGTGATGCATCCATGTAACCCTGTCAAACGCAGTAAAGTCACTTCCTGTTTTCCTTGAGACAGTGAAGGGTCACTCACACTATCACATGCACTTAAAACATGTGTATCACTGAGAAGCTCTCAGGCCTTAAAATCAATGCACACAGCACAGCACCCTTTATCCTGCTGGTTCTACCAACATGATTCATTTACCCATGGAGACTACAAACTACTGCTACTGCAGTTATTATTTTATTGCAGAAGAAATGCAACTAACACCCTGTCTACCCTGGCTGTGGATCAAACTGAGCATCAGCAGCAGCACTGAGTCTGTTCAGCCACGTTTGCTAACCTGACACACCAGAACCATCTGGAAGTTGCACTAGGAAGCTGAAAAGAGCATGCCCTTTCAAAACTCATAATCATAATCATATTTTGGTAACTCTAACCCGTCTCCTCACCATCATTAGCAGGTAACATTAATCTACTGGGAATCACTGACTTGATCTTGAGACAACGAATTCAAGAGGGGAACCACAGCTGAAGCAAGACACAGGTGAATCACACCAGGGCAGGAAAAAGTGGTGACAGGAAGTAAAGTTATCTAAAGATAAAACAGGAAATATCTGAAAACTACAGAAACATGACCAACATGTCCGCCTTAGGTATTCAGCTGCAGCAAAGACACTGAGGCTCATCCTTTAGTTGGGGACATAGTGTAGGGTAATCTGATGCAGGCAGATGTTAAAGCTTGTCACTTTGTGCCTCTTGCAGTGGGTAGGTAACAGTGTCTGATACAAGCATGGATCACACTGAACTGACATCTCATTGTAGAAACCAAAGTCACCTGCCTAAGAGCTTAGATCTAAAACCTGTTCCGTCACAACACCTCTTGTGTATTCCGGAACACGTTTTGTTTATTGAAGACAGAGACGCAGGATGAAACAGATAGGGCGGTAGTCGACACATGCCCACACTCACAATGTCTTTCTCTCACTCCCTTCCACCTAACAAAGAGCTGAGAGAAGCAGTGATGACTCAGCACTGTCATGACCTCAGTGTCGCTCCCTGTGAGCAGTGCATGTATATCTGCTGATTTATGACCACAGTGTCAACCTAAAAAAACACAACACACAGTTAGTGAGAGGCTGAAGAGATGTGTGGAGGAGTGTTTGTGTTCTCGTATCATCACATCAGAGAACTGTGCTGCACAGAGGTTGTAAAAACAACGAAGAGGCATTGACTGCTTTTATATGAACTATAGCTCCTCTTCCTGTAGACATAGAACATACAAGTCCTGCCCTGCATCATATGTGATAACAACATACCTGCTTATATATATAATAAGGTCAACCAAAGACACTGAAGCATGATACATTACACTAACAGAATGTAATGGTATACTTCCTGTTTCCTGAGTGGGCGGGTCAGAACATCACTGTATGATGTAAGGAAAGGGAAACATCCAAACTCCTGAAGACATCGTGCATATGCTTGCCTTCTGTATTTCCAGCTAATATGAATTATTCTGACAGCTAGCAGATGATATTTAGCGTCACACAAATGATAGGACTTCTGTTGCCAAATGTGTCAGTGTGCCACTCTGACACAGACCACGCTCCAGCACAGTGACTTTCTCCCAGGGGGTTCGAATGAGAAGTTTATTGTTGGTGTCAGAAGGTGTGAAGTGGTCTGGACTGTGACAAAACAGGCCCAGAATCACCCCACTTCCTGTCAATGCCAGTGTAATGAACATGGAGTTAATGGAGCTAAAATAATAATTGCTTCTCTTTCTCACTGCCAAGGTAAGTCTGTCCATAAGATGTTAGCAATATGATAAGTAATATGTAAACATATATATCTGTAGATTCTGTGCTGCCGCTCATTGGATGTGTTGAAGTAAAATGGTGGAAGCTGTAAAGAGCTTTGTGGTGTGTAATGCCTTTAGTTTGTAACATTACAACTTGATTAAACCACAGTAGGACCCCATTCATTATGGAAGATGTGACTAACTGACAATGACACTTCACATTATAAAAACATCTCCAGACCCACCACTGTTGGAATCAGCTCCTAAGAAGAGAAACAGAGACGCGGTCAGCTGTTACTGAGCTGGTTTGAGGAGACAGGAATCAGCTCTCAGACCAATGTGTGGAGTAAACACAACATTATACAGTATGTGTAAAGTCACACTGAACACAACTACGATGCCAAACTTGTATAAACACAATTACCTGGGACTGGTCTAATGCAACGCTGGACAGAAGGCAGAGAACCATGGCTTATAATCTGTGTTTTCCAAACAAGGACTAGGCAAAGGGCTGTTAACTACCTTCAATCTATCCTGCCGTGCTTCAAGCCACAGTATGTTCCATGCAAGCAAACAACAGCTGTTCAGCATTACAGTTTTACTGTAGGTGTGATGACAGTCTACTGTACCGACAACAAGGAACTGCCTGATTAATGTGGCTGCCCCAGCAGACCACAGAGAACTGCAACCACAGACTGGTAGAAGATCTCCAGCATCTTGCTGCACACGTTGAAGGACCTCAGCTTCCTCCGGAAGTAGAGTCTGCTGCAGAATATTGATATAAACAGGCATGCAGAGCTCTCCTTTTACACAGAGCACTGAAGGAGAAGCACTGAAATGTACTCAATGCAAAGAACAACAAAAGGTGCCGAGCAAGAACCTGACTGCTCTGGAGCTAGAACAGACTCTGAACCTGCTTCACAATATCAACATGTGTCGGAGACAACACGTCCACACAGCTTGTTCAACAGTATGTAAACAATACTTCATGTAATCAGTCAAAACCACCAACTCTAGATCAGTCAATACACTGTTGTTTCCCAACATCCATAATCATGCATCAACATGCCTTTTAATCCGTGAACAGCTCCTGGCATGGATTCCATCATTCTGCTCCATGTGATTCATCACTGCTTTCTCTGAGGTCTGCTGCCATGTTCATGAAAGCAGTTTGAATCTTCAGCTGTGTGACAAGCTGCATCATCCTGCTGGAAGCAGCCACTGGATGGATTTATGCTGCTGATGTCACGTTGTCACCCAGCCATCTGCGGCCTCAGCAGAAATGGAATCAGGCTACACATTTTCCCCAGTCCTCACCTGTGCTGGCTGGTTGAGTCTATGAACTACACATTAGCCTATTCAACTGTTTTCCCCTCTCATCCACCTAAGTTCTGATGTCTCTTATCAAAGTGTATTGTGTATTCGTATCCTCTCTTTTGACTTTATTGTTCTGAAACTAAAGGCAGCACTTACAGACCCAAGCAATAATCTTGTCCTAATCCTCACCAAGTACTTCCATCCATCTCCTGAACCTGCTTCGACCTGAAGTACAGGGTCACACGCTCACCTTCAGGCAATTCAAAGAGCACCCATGTAGGCACGAACTCCACACAGAAAGGCCCCAGCTGGAATCAAACCAGGAACCTTCTTATTATTGCTGTGAGGCGTGCTAACCGCTGCACCTCCAGACACTGCTTCTGGGTAAACCTTGCTCCTGATGAGCGTAGCGCCTGAGTGTCCTGATGTGAGTGATCCCCTCACTCCTCTTTCCTTCTCATGCAGACTCTGGAAGGTTATATGAGGTGAAGAGTAGCTGATGAACCGAGTGTCACAGAAATATTCAAACTGTGCGACGCCAGCAACCATGATACAAACTCACAGGTGTGGAAATGTGTGGAGAACGGGCAGGCCATGGCTGGATGTGGTTTACAGGGTTTAGGCTTTAAAATAAATACAATGTCACTTTTTACATGGCTTCAAATGTTGACTGGACATAAAGATGGACGGTTGTGCCTTCACTCATTGGACAATTGGCTTCTGGCTGTGTTGCTACTACCATGACAACCTAATTATACATGTATTAAAGCTTATTAAACACAGATTAACGTCTTCCGACAGTTTGATTCACTCATAATGGCAAACCTTGGGAGTAGGACCTAAAGCCTGCACTAATAATCTGAGATCCTCATGATAAATATCTGACTGACTTCCTGTGGGAGGCCTGGGAACTCTCTGGCTCGGCTCATTTCTCCTCATGAGCAGTCAAGTCTACATTCCTGGAGTGGAGAGTTTTTAGCCATGAAAAGTACACCATTTTTTAACCTCATCCAAACGTCACTGAAGGTCTTTGAATGTTCCACACACACAAACAGCACAGCGTCTGCACTGGGAGACTCAGACCAGACAGCATCAGAAAAAGCCCTTTGTAACTTTATAGACCTACTTGGTGACAGGGGCACTGTCGTTAATAAGCATCTGCGTATGTAAATCATGTAACAGCGCATTTAATTCGGTTTAAGAAGATTACATGATTCTTTGTTTCAAACTTCTATTTATCTCGTTTTTCTTGGGCCACACTGTTGGATCAGTGTACAGAACCCGCGTGAGGCATGTTGGAGTAGACTTTAATATCACATATATTTAAGAATTAAGGTAAACCGGATTACGTACAATATATTTATAAAATAAGTAAGGCTTCATTTTATTTCCAGCGTTTAGCTTCTGACAAGACACACAACGGAAAGTGCGACAACTGTGAACGGAGTACGGCAGTTGATGTTTCACACAGGAGGACACGCTCCTGATGCATCACCTGCACTGACTCACTGCACCAAGCCCCCCACGGTGTCGATAACCACCACCACCGCTCCATCCTCACCGCCACAGGCACAGAGGACAGACCACGGCGAGACCACGGCGGTCTGCTGCTGAAGGTTAAACCTGCTCCCCGGGAATCAGAAGCACCTAACCGGGATACTCACCTTCAGTCGGGCGGGGACACATCGCGGTCCTCTCTCCGGTGGGATGCTGTCCCGTGTCCGCAGCCTGTTTCCTCCGTGTCCTCTGGCGGCTGTCCGTGTGCTGAGGAGGGCAGAACTACGGGAAGCTGCAGGCATCTGTCCCCTGCAGGACACTCCTGCTGCAAGTTCCAGTTTCACCTTCGTGCATCCAGTCTGCAGCAGCTTCCCGTGGACTCAGATGCGTTTTATTATTAGATCCTTCCATCAATGATAGACAAATAGTGGTGATCAATAATGATGATCAGTCGCTCACATATAACCATCACCACAGTGTGTGCAAAATATACATTAAGACCCAAATAAAACACTGTCCAGACTAAACCTTCATTTCAGTGGAGCAGAACCTCAGCAACCAGGCAGTGAGAACAGGAAGGTCGGGGCTAGAACAGGTAATGAGAGGTCTGAAGCGGAGTCCTTTAAGTCCAAAAACCACATCACCCCAGAGCAGCAGAGGAGCCTCTGAAGAACAAGCGTGAGTCTGGCGCCACTGTGTGGCTGCTGCAACTCCCTGCATGGATCCATGTTAACTGCGATAATCTGTACTCAGAAAGTAAAATCTGGTTTGTATTAAGATTAAGGATTACTTTATTAATCCCCGTGGGGAAATTAAGTAATGATTATTTCTACTGTACTCTTGCTTTGAACCAGCAGAAGAGCACATATGAATGAATTCAATCAATTCATTTGCTCATTATGGGCTGAGGCACGGAGAGCTTTTCTGTCTCCAACATTCAACTTCCTGTTCTCCATTTACACCCAGCATGTAGCAGGATGACATCAACAAACAGACATGCACATCTAGTGTAGATGGTTTATTTGTACATATCATTTTCTGTTTGTTTCTCATCTCTGCTCTTCGAAAGCACAGCTCTGATCCTAACGCACCGCTCAGTGGCGCTAATGTGCCAGTTTGTTGTTTGCCGATCGCACTTTAATTTTGAAAAGTCCGACCGGAAGTGTTAGTCAAGTTCTGCCTAGAGGCTAACTAGCTAGAGTTTGTTGTTGCTTCAGTGACAGCAGCTAAATTAGCTTGCACATTCTGGCTCGTCGACGTTTACACATCGGTGACTTTCTGTCTAATGGTGACCAGAGGTGGGGTTCGTCTGAAGTGAAGACAGTCAGCCAAAAACTAAAACGGCATTGACGTTTAATTGTTAATTAAATTTGCAACCTCGCCTACAAACTAGCTAGCGCTAACTGTACTAGAACACCCCAGTGATCTGCTAACAGCCTATGAAGTGAAGCTAGCTAACATTTCCAGTGCGTTTAGCAACACTGGCAGCTCAGTCGAAGTGATGTAGCTGAGACATGCTATTGTTTAGACCATCCTTTAGTTGAATAGTTTGTTATTGTTATTGTTAGTACGGCTTTATTAGAGATGCTAACAGCTATATCATTAGTCATAGCCAAGTCTCACATCTTAGTTCCGCTTTCGTCTCAACGGCTCTTTGTGTGTCGGTATATAACAGTATATAACAGTATATAACAGTATATAGCAGTATATAACAGTGTATAAATGTTTACATTTGAGAGACATGTCTAGCTCATATATTTGCAGTGACATAGCGACATTTTCGGCTGAGCACCAGTCAGTACGATGTAAACAATGGAACTGTCACTGTTAGCCTCTTGCTTAGCTAGTGCTAACCTCAAGTCTTGTGACCTGCAAGTTTCTGTTCATGTCCGGGGGTTTCTTTGACATTTTACTGTAATTTTTATGTCATACTCAGCGATTTCTTGAATGTCGTCAATGTCAAATACATGTTAAAAACATGCTTTTCCTGTTTCATTAATTTTCACTATGTAAAATTGACTACAGCCTGCATGTGTTGTTTTCTACACTGCCTATAACCAAAGTGATTGATTCTCCTGTTGCAGTGACTTGATTTTTTTTCTTGTGTAGGCACATCTATTGCTGAACCATCATGATGGCCGGTTCCCAGTGGGAGCTCCCCGCAGAATTATGTTGTCGGCCTATGGCTTTTGTAGCCCTAACTGGCCTGGATGTTGTGTACAACGCTGTGCACCGGGCCATCTGGGACGCCTTCTGTGCAAACCGCCGTGCTGACAGAGTTCCCATCTCTTTCAAAGTGCTCCCAGGAGACCATGAGTACCCCAAATGTCGCACCAAGGTAGCATATTATCCCAACAAAATACCAAACATTTGTTTGCATCGAGTGATCCTAAACAGGTTCATGTTCACTGTGTCTTTGTCTAGCGTACATCGTATGAATGGTACATCCCCAAAGGCATCTTGAAAACCAGCTGGATGAATAAACACCTGAACCTGGTCCCTGCTCTGGTAGTTCTGTTCTATGAACTGGACTGGGATGACCCACAGTGGAAAGAGAAGCAGTCTGAATGTGCAACTAAAGTGGAGATTGTCAGGTACATGAAAGTTGCACATCATTTTATTCCAATGTGTCTAAAAAAATTACAGAAAGTCAAAATTGCTGTCAGTTACATATGCTATTTGTTTAACTTCAGGACAAGTCTTCAGGGCAGGAACACCAAAGTGGCTGTGGTCTTAATCCAGAAGAAAACGCCACTACCTCCAGGTAGGTTTCTACAATACAACACCTGAGTCTTAGTATCTGTTTTAATGGCTGGCAGCTGTTGTCTGTATGGTGTCTCACTCTCACCTGTTGCTCTGCCTGTATGTGTTCACATTGGCTGCTGTTGTAACGCCACAGCAGCACTGGTTGTTATCACACTGTTGAACTGCATGGTCTCCCCAACATTGTGAAAATAATCAATCAAATTCATCTTGGCTGAAAGTTAAAAAAATGAAAAAAAAAAGAACACAAGTTGAAAACTAACTTTTGAGGAAGGATTAATAGTTTACTATCACTGGTCTTTATAGGAATGTGTGTGTTAATGTAATGATTAAAGTTCTTTTCTATCATCTGATCTCTCCTTGGTTTCACAGGAGAGGATCTGGTAGCATCAGAAAGAGCATCGGCTCTTTGTACCGCCTGTGATCTGTCCGGCAAGAGTCTCTTTGTTCTGCCACACACAGACCACTTAGTGGGCTACATTATAAGGTACCTGCAATTCACCAACCAGAGGTGATTGGATTTAAAGTCAGTGATAATGTAGTGTTATTAATTATTAACGATGTGACTCTGAAGGTTGGAGAATGCCTTTTATGAACATGCACAGACGTACTATTACACCGAGATCCGTCGTGTCAAATCACATAAAGAATTCCTCAACAAGACAACACATCAAGTACGTATACGCACTTTCCCACATTAGCATGGATCAGACTTGATATTTTTAAACAGCTTTCAAATTCTCATCTGCCTTTGGATGTCTCCAGCTTCTGTTCGTCAGACACCAGTTCAAAATCGCTTTCTTCAGTGAACTGAAACAGGACACTCAGAATGCTCTCAAGTAAGTTCTGTACTCTGTTTGCTTGTCTGATGGAGTAGGTTTGTAGTTGTTCTGAGCAGTTTCTTTTCGTGTATTTGTGTAGGTACTACAGGACTGCATACAGTCTGGTGCATGAACTCAGAGCGCACGAGACCAACATGTTGGAGATTAAAACTATGGCCGGCTTTATCAACTATAAGGTACGTTTAGGCATGTCTACCTACAGGTGTCCGGTGGGAATGTCTTACTGATACACTTGAATGAAGTCTGTTACTGACCCTTCACCACCTGTGTCCCTCCGTTTGTGCCTCTTTAGATCTGTCGCCTGTGTTTCCAGCACAACACACCTCTAGATGCTATAGCCCAGTTCAGGAAGCACATTGACCTGTGTAAGAAGAAGATCGGCAGCGCTGAACTGGCCTTTGAGCACGCTGCATGGATGTCTAAACAGTGAGATGGACACACACAATCCTATTAGGTATATGTAGTTTTCCTTACTAATAGTTGAATAATATTTTTTGCACTTCTGCTGCCAAACAGGTTCCAGTCATTTGGTGAGCTATTTGATGAAGCAATAAAGTTGGGTCTGACTGCTATCCAGACCCAGAATCCGGGTTTCTACTACCAGCAGGCTGCCTGTTACAGCCAGGACAGGAAGCAGCTGGCCCAGCAGCTCTGTCAGGTGATGATTCTTCCATTACTGCCTAAAATTATACAAGTCATCACAGTTTTGGGGTCGCATTTTTCAGTTCGGTTCGGTTGACTTTGTTGAGGTTTTTTCTTTTTTTAACACTGGAAATACCATAGATGAGCATGAAATATGTATCCTCCCACCAGCAGATAGAGAGCTCATGATGTTTTGCTCACCCTTGCTCATGACATGCTAGTTGAATAGACTGAACTCCATTGACTATTCTAAGATAAGCCATGCTAACGGTACTGATGTCAGCATCTAAAACAAAATTGCCATTGAAATATGGTATTTACATGCTGTTCTGTGAGCCGTGACGGGACCGGCAGCAGCTTTGCTGAATGCAGAGTGGTGTATGTCTCCTCTGCGCTGACTGCAGCTGAGACTGCTGCGTGAAACTACTGAGAGACTGACTGCCTTGGGGCGGGGCAGGAGCTCACGGTCACAGTAACTACAGAATGAAACGTCCCTAGGTTTGTCGCTACTTACTTTTGACAAAAAAAGATTTGGAAAGTCACCAAATTTAGCGAGGGAGTCACCAAGTTGGCAACACTTGTTTGCTGTCATGCTGTGGTTAAAAAGCCTTCCTGCATTACTATATGCACATGTCCTGAACCGCCCTGAACACGTCTACCAAATGGTTTGGATGTGTTCAGGGCGGTTCCATAAAAAGAAGTTATGGCAGCATTGTAGTACTGATACTGTACTATCTGCTGCACCACAAGCACTGCTCTTAGAATGGCTTGTCTTACGGCTGCAAATATGTCCCTGCAAGCTAACACAGCATGCAGTTTTGATGTAAAAAAACAAAAATGGATTTAAAATGAGTCCAGTCATATTTACCTCTCCTTAGGAGGTTGAAGGTTTCTGTTTGGCTATTACATTGTAACTTAAGGTTTAATTGGATTGGCTCTTTTTGTCTAGGCTGGAGCAAACTATCCTGCTCCTGATCCTCTGGACATCCAGGGTGGAGGGATGGACTTCTATGGACAGAGACCCTGGAGACAAGGACACCAGAGTATGTTCTTTCCCCAACTCCTTACACTGACTTTATCGTCATTACTAAACAGCAAATTTACTTAAAGATTAACCCAACACTGATTTTAATCTGGGCTACTTTAGGTTTGAACCAAGTTTTTCATGAGGGAGACTTTCTAGAATAAAAGGACTGCTTGACATATTTTTGGAAGTAGTGTTGTGACACCCATATTTATTCATTACAAAACTCCCACCTGCCCATTTCCCATGTCCTTTTTACACATACGGACCAAAACATTAGAATGTCAGGGAAAAGTTCATTAATTTCCATAATTCCATTCAAAAAGTTAAACTTTGACAGATGATAGACTCGGGGCCCACAACGATTTCAAGTATTTATTTTTACATAATTTGGGCTCCCAGCTCTTAAAACCACAAAAACAGGAATTCAGAAAATTAGAATACTGTAAAGAAATCACCATTTACTTCTCAGGTTTTGCAGAAACAAAGAAAGAAATCAGGACCACGTCAAATTAATCAAAATATGGTACCGTCTAAGCGACATGTCAGTACTTGGGAATCATTTTGCCCTAATCACTGCCTCGATGCGCCGTGGCATAGAGGCAATCCACTTGTGGCGTTATGGAAGCCCAAATGTCCTTGATGCTTGCCGTCCGCTCTTCTTTGTTTTTGGGTCTGGTGTCCCTCATTTTCCTCTTAAGAACACCCCACAGATTTTCCATGGGGTTTAGGTCTGGGGAGTTGGCTGGCCAGTCCAGCACTGTGATGGCATGGGCATTAAACCAGGTTTTGGTGCTCCTGGCAGTATGGGCAGGGGCCAGGTCCTGCTGAAGGATCACATCTGCATCTCCATACAGATCCTCAGCAGAAGGAATCATGAAGTCCTCCAAAACATTCTGGTAGACTTTTGCGGTGACCCTAGATTTGAGAAAGCAGAGTTTACCAACACGTGCACCGGACATTGCACCCGGAATCATGACTGACTGTGGATATTTCACACTTGGGTTCTGTTCCTCACCCGTCTTCCTCCGAACCCTTGGACCTTGATTCCCAAATAAAAGGCACTTACAACAGTCTTCTCCTTGGCCCAGTTGAGACGCTTCCTGCAAGGCTCAGGATCAGAAGTGGCTTTACCCGAGGAAACCGACAGTTGTAGCCCATCTCCTGGATGCGTCTGAATGTGGTGGTTTTTGAAGCTGTGACTCCCTCCTCATTCCACTTCTTCTGGATCTCTGCCAGATGCTTGAATCTTGCCTGTGTGATAATCTGCTGAAGCACATGGTCCCCTCTGGTGCTGGTGAACTTCTCCTGCCACATTTTGCTCTTCTACTAGACTTTCCATCGATATGCGTGGACACGGCACTTTGTGAACAACCAGCCTCCTTAGCTATGAACTTTTGTGGCTTACCCATCTTATGGAGGTTATCAATGATGGTCTACTGTCTTCCCCATATTGAACTGAACTGAGACAATTTAAAGACACCTGGGGAAACCTGTGCAGGTGCATTGAGTTTAGTAGATGATTAGTGTGTGACACTCATGCCTTGCAAAATTTGGGCTGATTTCTTCACAGTATTCTAATTTTTTGAATTCCTGTTTTCGTGGGTTTTATGAGCTGGGAGAACAAATTCTGTAAAAATAAACAAATCAATACTTGAAATAGTTTAATATGTGAGCCCTGAGTCTATAATCTGTGAAAGTTTAACTTTTTTCTGTGGGAGGGTTGAAGGCTCCTGCTTTTTGTCTGAACAAACTTCTAACATTTGCATATTACACAACATTTTGATGGGAACCTAGTTGTGTCATAGAGTCTGAAATGCATTGATGAAACATGTCCTCTGCCTTATTGTTTTCAGGTATTGATCCCCCTGATGCAGAGAAGGAGAAGTCAGGGATTCTGGCTCTGCATATGAAAGAGAGAGATGTACCACATTCTGTAAGAACACACACTGACTCAGCTGCAGGATTTGCATGGTGCTCTGTTATGAGCACAAAGAATAAGACTTGCAGTTTTAAAGGGCTAATGGCATAGACTTTTTGCACTAGTCTAAACTGAGTACCTCCTGCCTCACACACACACATGCCCTCATTAACCCCATAAATGCTTGTCATCTTTTTCTCATGGTTTAAGCTCAAGCAGGGGGGCTTAGGTACACTCCTTCAACCACTGAGTGCATCACAGACACTCATCGTTGAGGCAGGAGTTATAAACACCTAGTGCACACACTCTTCTACCACTGTGTTTATATGTATATTGCCTCTCTCTCTGTCTGCCCCTACAGGAGCTAATTATAGCACTTCTCAGTAACGCCGTCGCCCAGTTTAAGAAGTACAAGTGTCCTCGAATGAAGAGCCACCTCAGTGCGTATAGTATTTTGTGGTTTTTTTTTGCACTGCACCATCACGATTCAGTGTTGGGCAATTAGCCCTGAGCAAAATTTGTCATCAAGAGATTTGTCTTCTTTTGGCTAAATTTGTCAATCTGTGCTTACATTGTTTAAACTGAGTTGTCCTGACTATGTGGATCTAATCACACAGTAAGCTGAGGTTATATATGCATTTTTCCTCTACATTTTGCTACCCTTTCATGTTCCATGAAAGGTTGTATTATATTATGTCACCATGACAGTCTTCCTAATATTTGTCTTATTGTCTACCTCCATTGCAGTGGTGCAGATGGGGGAGGAATACTACCATGCAAAAGACTACACAAAAGCCCTGAAGTAAGTCCCATGCTGCTCTAATGAAGCACAGTTTCACCCTTTCACCTCCATGTACATGCTTAGTAGAGGTGATACTGCACCCACAATCGTTTTTTTGGTATCAAAAACGATGTACTTGTTTTTATGCTGCACAGTCGGTCATAGATTTGGAATAGATAATATGTTGTGCATCTTTTGTGGAAAGTATATGGGGAAAGAGAAAGTTTTTTAACATTTGTGATATGTGATATTTAAGGATTGTATGTGTAATATGTTGTTAGGCTGCTGGACTACGTGATGTGTGACTACCGCACTGAGCGATGGTGGGGTCTCCTCACTGCCATACTGACAACAGCCCTGCGCTGCGCTTATCTGATGGCTAGTGTTAAAGACTACATTATATATTGCATGGAGCTGCTTGGCAGAGGTATGGAACAGGTTAAGACAAAATGAGGCTTTTGTGATACATCAATTTAACATATAACAACACATAATACATCTTGTCTTGTAGCTTCAACCTTGAAAGTGGAGCAGAAGTCGAGGATTGAAAAGAATCTCATGAAAGTGTTGACCGTAAGTAGAAAGGTCGTACATGGTGTCACAGGTGGAAATGATAACTTATCCACACTTCAACCAGCACATTGTTTTTTTACACACTTATTATGTGTTGTTGTATTTTCAGAATGAGGTGCCTGACGCGGAGCCAGAGTGTGATCCGTCCTCTGTCAATGTAGCAAGGTCGTTATGGAACGACCGCATGGCTCTGGCAGGATCAAATGAGTTGACGATAGAAGTGCAGGATTACATCCCATTCAGTTAGTAAACACAGTCACTTACTCAAAAGCACTGTTCAAACACAAATTTGTTGCTTTTTTTATTTGATCAATAATAAATTCCAAACAATATGAAATAATACTGGCCTCTGCTCCAATTCCAGTCCAGTGTAAGGCCAAATTCCAGACACCCAGTTTCCACGTGGACCAGCCCATCATGCTTCAAGTCTTCCTCCGAGCTGACTGCCCACATCCCGTCTCCTTCAACAAGCTGGCAGTCAGCCTCAGTAACCAGGTACTGTGTGGTTTTCTCTACCAGCAAGCACAATGGCAGGAGCTTACCTTAACAACACACACAGTATCAGTGACTTTATAGACTTATCTTCTAGTGAGCAGGGTTGTAAGGGTTTCCCCTCGGTTCATTTTGGCTGATGATTTTAAAAGTCTTTGTCTGTCATTAGGAGTACAACCAGTGGTGCGTGGTGGAGTCATCAGGTCAGGAGAGTATGACTCTGTTACCGGGCAAAACCAAATGCTTCGACTTCAGCTTTGTGGCAAAAACAGAAGATGTTGGTAAGAAGATTGAGGTATGTATTTTTCAGGTGTGTGTATATCTGAGCCAGAAAGCAGGATAGCAAATTCTGATTACCTGCGTCTTTATGTGTGCATTCATGTAGATGACTGCTATCGAGGTGATGATGGGCAGTGACAGCGGCCGCTGTGTGTTTCTGAGCTGGAGAGGTGCCGGAGGAGATGCCGCCTCTGCCCATGAAGCATTGCAGGCTAGCAGAGCGTCACGGAGATGGGGGCGTGGCATTGAGGCACGCCAAGAGCTGGACTGGGACAGCCTGACCATGCAGCACAGCACAATGTAAATCTATAAATCTACTGTCAGTTACAAAGCCTGTTCATATCCATGCTGATGAAATCAACAGAAATATTTATTGTTGAATGTTAGGATCATCTCCAGAGTTCCAAAGATCTCTGTCCAGCTGAACCACCAGCCCCCGGCACTTACCAATGAAATGTACTGCATCAGACTCACTGTCCAATCACAGGAGGAAGCCTTGGCAAAGGATCTGAAACTGACAGCTGGCCTCAAACCAGGTATGTGGATTCAAGTACAGCAGCAATAGAAAAAGCATGAAACACCCTATAGTACTGCACACCCAGACGTTCCAATGCTATTAATAAGTAACTGAGTCATTTGTAATAATGGGAATAACTTGACATGTTTGCTTCTGGTTAGGCCAAGATGCCAACTTAGGCCAGAGCACCCTTGTGACTCTGGATGCCTCCAAGGTTTGTGACGACAGCGCCCCCTCACTGCTTCCTGAGGTGCCTCTGGGAGATCTGAAACCAGGCGAAAAGGTACACATAAATTTACAAAATAAATGTTTTCAACAACATATACTTTCATCTTCACAGTGAATCGTGCTAATTCCAGTATCTGTCTTTTGTGTGTTGTGCCTGTAGTTGGAGAAATGTGTATATGTGAGGTGTGTGTCAACCGGGCCGAGGGTCTTCCTGTTCCATGTGGCCTACAGCATCAATACCACCGTGGAAGGACGGCAGATTGTCTGCAAATGCCATAAGGTAGAGAACCTAGTCTGGCCTGCATACACAGCAAACATTCTGCACACCGTCATGTGTGTTTACTTGATCTGATCTGCTATACTATCCCATCATCTTCCAGGATGAGACAGTAACTATCGAGACAGTGGTCCCGTTTGAGGTGTCGGTCAAATTTGTATCCACTAAGGTGTGTATTACTAACAAAGCTGGTGTGGTTGGTGTTGTTTTTTCTGTTAATGTATGCTGTGTGTGTCTCTGGTTCTTTGCAGTTTGAGCCATTGGACCGGGTAGCATTGGACATTCCCTTTCTGTTGATGACAGATGTCCTGTCATCGTCTCCATGGCCTCTTTTACTCACCTCCTCTTCCCTGGAGCTGCTTACTTTGACCGGCAACACACCACAACTTCAGTCACAGTTGCAGGAAGGTACATGTGTACTCTTAACAATTCTCATTCTACAAAATTGAAAGGAATTGACTTGACTGACATTGTGTTTGTGTATTCAGTGGTTCTGCAGACAGGCGAGTGTGCCAGCGAGTGTTTCTGTCTCCGTTGTCCACCACAGACTAACAGCAATACCACTGTGGCTACTGGACAGTACCTGATATCATGGAGAAGGTACGTACTTACATGTTCAAAATGTTTTTTTGTGTAAAAACATAATAAAATCGTCTCAGTACTAGGCAAATCCAGCCTCAGATGAACAACAAACATCTGAGGTCTGGACTTTGACTAGTCCATTCCAAAACCTTGATTCTTTTATTTAACAATCATCATGATGTAGATTAGCTGCTGTGCTTGGAATCATTGTTCTGTTGTTTGACCCAGTTTCCACCGAGCTTGAACTGTCAGACAGATGGTCCCATATTTGTTTCTAGAACTCTGTTGTTGTTGGTGATCATTAAGACCAAACAGCTCCACTTTGGTCTCATGTGTCCATAGGACATTGTTCCACAAGTGCTGTTCTTTGTTCAGATGCAGTTTAGTGAACCTCAGTCCAGCTTCCATGAGCTTTTTAGACAGAAGAGTCTGTCTCCTGGTAACCCTTCAAACAAACTGTGACTGTGCTGTCACGTTAACACTGAGCATGCTCAGTGAGGTCTGCAGGCTCTGACCTGTAGCTCTTGGTTTGTTGTGTTCCTCTGATCATTGCACGGTCTGATCTTGGAGTGAATCAGCTGGGACGTCCACTCCTGTGCAGACTGACAGCTGAATGGTTTGCACAAGCAACGTTGAACTCCAAATTGTTTGAAATGGTTTTATAAGTCTTTCAGATCGTTGTGCAGCAACTAACACCATTGTTTATGGTGTTAGTGTTAGGGGAAACGCAGCATTGAGGACATGTTTTTGTTCTATTTGGCTTCATTTTTGCTAGCAAAAGTAAGTAAATAAGTAAAAAATGGCACAGTGAAAAAGTTCTTGGTTGTGTTTGCCTAATACTGAAACCAGATGTTTTTGCACACACAACAAAAACATACATTAGAGGAGGTATTATCTCTTGAACATAACTGTAAAGGGGATGCAGGTGGGAGACAAGTCGGTACCAACAGGCTTCTAACGGGCTTAACTCTATTGTACAGGCAGTCATCCAGTCCGGCAAGTCCCCTCATCCAGACTGCAGTCACGCTACCTCATGTCATCCTGGAGTCTGTCCCTCTCTACATCCACGCTGGTCAGTATGCACTGACATTAGATTTGTAATGCATGGTGCATAAGTGTTAGTGTGCATGCACTGTGTGAATATTTAAACATTTTAGTAAATGTTTGTACACTTTTTAAACCTCTGGTGTAGATCTGCCATCATTCGGGCGAGTCAGGGAGTCTCTTCCAGTTCGTTATCACATAGAGAACAGAACAGCCCTGGTGCAGGAGGTGGAGATGCTTGTCGAACCATCTGATGCCTTCATGTTCTCCGGACTCAAACAGGTAACACCACGCTCACTACAGCCAGCATTATCAACTGATAAATCTTTTTCCTCTGGCAGAAATTGAACATATGCACTTGAGTGACAAACATGCTTTTGTGTGTGCAGGTGCGTCTCCGTATCCTCCCTGGTTCAGAGCAGCAGATGCTGTATAACTACTACCCACTCATGGCTGGTTACCAAACACTACCACAGCTCAACATCAACCTGCCACGTTGCTCGTCCTCCAATGTGCAAACACTGAGACGCTTCCTGCCCCAACGTATATTTGTAAAGGTAGCAGACACACGCCTTACTGAGCAAGCAGTCATGAATAATGAGCATGTTCACCAGTTTGCATTGTCTTTCTTTCTCTGCAGCCTCAGGGTCGACAGCTAGATGACGCCTCCATTGCTGCAGCATGAGGAAAATCCTACGGTTTACTGTAAATACAACAACTACGCAGCACTGCGGTCATTTTAGATGTATGATTCCACAGAGGTGTCATTACTAACACTATTTGTTTCATATTGTTATGTAAAAACACCATGAAAACCATCTGTTGACCAAACATCAGGAGACTTTTGTGTTTCTCAGAGTGAATGTGATGTGATGCGAAAACTGTATGTATCCGACCTGAGCTACTGTATATGCAAATTTGGGTAGAGTGTAATACATGAATGTGATGAAAGTTTGATTAAACTAAAGTGATGTAAACTTGCAGTCCTGTTGTATATGTGCTCATCCCATAATGCATTGCACCACAGAAACAGCTACTTCTCTGTAGTTTGTAATCTGTTCTAAAGACTACATGAATGGTTGGTGTGGGCATACCAGGAGGCAGGTAACTCTGAAGCACCATCATATTTATATTTCATGAAACATGTTCTAAATACCAACATGTTTCACACGTGTTAAGTCTAAGCCCCATAGGACACGTTATTATACGTTATTCTAACCTATAAACACAAACCAAAGCTTCTGAACGTTTGACGGGCGCCTGTCCTGCTGAACGTTTGGTAAACAAACATTAGGGGGCGCAAGTTGCACAGCTCACAGCTGTGCCAAAGTGGCCAATCACATGCAACTCTCGTGGAGGCAAGGTGTCGCGATAACCCACGAGAACTGGTTTCAAAACTCTGGCGGTTTAAGAGACGAGTCGTTGATACGGTAATAAAGCGTGTCGTTGTGTATATGGCTTAAGTAAATCTTGTTTGTAGTTACTTGCTTCGTGACATTTCGAGTTATTTGACTTGTTTAAAAAGCTAGTTGTAGGATGCCTGTTGCTATTTGTAGCGTTGTAAGCTAACAGTGTTCATCAGCTAATCAGGGTCTGTGGTTCTAGGTCAGCACTCAAAGCTTCTCTGGCCTCTATCAATACACACCTGTGAGGAGTTGGACGGAAAGATGGTATACAACAACAACGCACTTGTTGGCCCGTTGTTTGTGACTGCTGGAATGAATGTGTATACGATGACAGTGATGCTCATGTTAGCTTACGAGTCTGCAGAACAATAGAGGAATATTAGCATTAAGCGACAGTTTCTCCCGTTTGTAGCTTTTAATGCTGCAAAATAGCGTTGGAGATTGAAGGCGACACCTCGTCCAAATACAGTGATGTACCGGTACCTGGTCAACACAGAGCCTTGACTTTATGATCTTGGCATCTCCTCCAGATGGCGGCAGAAGAAGAGATACAGCGGCTGAGAAGCCAGCTGAGAGAGAGGGAGGAGCAGGTCCACCAAGCAGCTCAGGCTGGTTTGGATCTCCTGAACCAGCAGGTGGAACTGCAAAACAGGCTGGATGAACAGAGAGTGGAGATGACCAACGCACTGGAGGTATTACATTAACCTGCATTTGTTTTCTGTATATGGTATTCAGCTAGGTCATTTTTATGTGTACAGAATACGTGTTTCTAACTGTTCCACCTGTCTCTGTATGGACGTGTTCATAACAGACCCTTGAGCAAGAAAAGTACTCCCTGCAAAAGGAAGTGGAACTGAAGCTTCGGATGCTGGAGTCACTGCAGTCAGACCATGACTGTGTGAAGAACCAGCAGAAACAACAGCTTCAAGACCAACAAGAACAACTGCAAAGAAACCACAACATGGCACTCAATGAGCTCCACAACAAAGTACGACAATCTGTGAGCTTACCCCAAGCCCTGTTTTAGAGAGCAGGTTTTTAGAAAAATTAGTTTTGTAGTTTGTTAAATTCAGTAAGTTCACTTGGCAGAAAAGCCACAAGAGGCGGTCAGTTGTGTCAGTGTGCAGGACTTACTACAAAACGTAGGTAACAGGCACACACCCACAGCCCAACATCGACAGGCGGCCAACCATCATGGCCAACTACTACTACTACTAGAAAAAGGGTACTTATTAAGATAAGATGGGACTTCATTGATCCCCAGAGGGAACCAACCATTTTTTATCAAACATGCTTCTGAATTAGCAGTTTTGTTCGTATAGAGGGGAAAAAATCTTAACGTAATAAAACCCAACATTGTAATACTCTACATACATGTGGTGTGTGTGTGTTTCTGCAGCCGGATGTTAACGGTGTGTCTGTCTTGTCTCAGATGCTGAGGTTGCAGTCGGCTCTGGATGAGTCACAGCTGAATGAAAAGCAGCTCAAACACAAACTGGAAGTTCAGACTGAGACTCTGAATAACAAGATGGAGGAGCTACAAGCTCTGAATGAACACACCCAGAGCTCCATGACATCTGAGATGATGGAGGTGCAGATGAAGATCATGGAGCTGGAAAACGTTAAGGTAACAGCCTAAACCTGATATGTCTGGACCATGACCGTTACCTTATGTTTATGCAGCTAAATTCAGAACTGTGTTTTAATTGTGTGTCTGCCAGCTGGAGTTGGAGCAGGTGCTGCAGGAATCTCAGTACAGAGAGCAGCAGCTGGAGCTGACTAACAGCAGCCTGCAGCGGCAGCTGGAGCGGGTCACAGAGGAGAAGGAGGAGCGTGAAAAAGAAGCCGTCTCCTTGTTCAACTCATTAGAGGTGAGCATGGCCAGTGACAAGATGGACCATGCTGTTTCTGTGTGTGTCTCTTTGCTCTTCTGTCTCTAGATTGGTGTTTGACTCTGCATTGTTCTAATGTTTCATGTCATGCTAACACAGAAATCTCGTGAGGCAAACCGGGATCTTCAGATCCAGTTGGATCAGGTTCTTCAGCAGGCCCAGGATCCAAACAGCAGAGGGAACTCTCTGTTTGCTGAGGTAACAAAGCACCCCCTCAACCCAACATTCAAATAAACGGTTGTTTTACAGCTGAGCGTTAACACTGAACCCAAACCTTCTATGGGTCTTTCATGGCAGTTGGAGGATAAGAGAGCTGAGATGGAGAGACAGCTCATTGGCATGAAGGTCCAGTATCAGTCCCTGCAGAAAATACATGCCTTCAGCAAACAGCAAATGCAGCGCATGAAGGTACATGTATCACAGAGACACATCACTGTACAGTCACTATGATATGCTCTGGAGTGTATACTGTAAGCCAGGTTAATCACTATGTGGATGATGTGCAGGTCCAGATAGCCACTCTGATGCAGCTGCAGGGTTCCAGAGCTGACCCTGCTCAGCTGGAGAGGCTGCAGTCCATGCTATCAGAGAAAAATGGGGAGATCCAGAATCTGATGACTAAGCTTCAGAGACTGGAGAGGGTGGAGGTGAGAAACAGACCTTAAGCTCCTTCTCTGACATACATTTATAGTGGCTGTCCTGGAGAGACTGCCTACTTTTGGAACAATGACAGGTCAGATTTAGCCTTGACTATATCCCATGTGGCTAAAAATGTCATCTCTTTGTGTAGATGTTATTGAAGTCTCAGCCAGCCAATCCTGTTGCAGCAGAGGGCGGTGAGGGCCAGGATGAAACATACTATACTGATCTACTCAAGATGCAGCTCAACAACACTGTGTGAGTAGATCCAGCTTCTCTCCGAGGACAGAAGTCCGTCCTCACAATCTAAACCGTTAAATACAGGGATTTGTGTTGGACACTTGGGCTCCTCTAAAAACAGGATGCAAGTCCTTTGTTATGTCTTCAGGAGTGTTCGATCCTAACTGTTGTGTATGCACAGTAAAGATGCAGAGCGTCTTGGCGATGAGCTGTCCCTGCAGAGGATGAAGTCCTTGTCAGAGAGTCAGAGAGCTCTGGAACTAGAAAGGAAGTTGTTTACGTCAGAGCGGCTGCTCAAACAGGTAAAATGCCGCTCTTCTGGAACTTACCTGAAAAGAACAGGACCTTTGCATTGACGGTGTGAATTTTTGTCCTCTGCTGCAGGCTCAGAGTGACAAGATCAAGCTGCAGCTGCGAGTAGAGGAGCTGCAACAGAAATATGAACCAAAGGGTAAGTAGACTATCACACACACATTATTCATGTGTCATTCACGTTTAGTAACACTGATTCCTCTTGAACCCTGTCTGTAGAGGCAAAGAAGAATGTGATCCAGAAGAGAAAGAAAGAGAAATTTCCTGTTAACTTTGCACCTTCCTCTGATGAGACCAGTGTTGGCAAGGGTGAGCCGATTGTTACCATGGCAACAGATGAGACGAATGCTAAAACTGCAGACCCTAAGGCTGACCCTAGCCCCAACAAGGAGACTGTCGGCTCCACACAAGGTGTGATCACTGGAACTTGTGTAATGTAACTGTGATGTGATGAAAACATGAGTCAATTATTCATCTCAACAGAAGTAGAGCCCGAGCCGCGGCCTGCAAAGTGTGTGAAGATCAGCGGAGATGAGCCGGTTGTGATTCCCAACCCCAGGTCAGTGTGCGCTGCCTGCACTGGTGGAAATTTTATTCCTTTCCTTTATGCCTTTCCTCCTGAGACTTTTTTCTCTATTTTGTTTCTGTCTGGGTGCGGGCTGCAACGATTAGCTGAGTACTCGAGTAATATTCGAGGGCAAAATGTCCGAATATAAGTTGTTGTCTGAAACCCAGGCAAACCGTTTGCAGGCCGGACACACACACACACACACACACGCAGCGGTCCAAAGTAGTGAAGCAGCTATTAGCTGCAGCCGTATTGATAGGAAAACTATGACATTTACGCGTGATCCAATTACTCGAATAATCGCAAAATTAATCGGCGAGTATCCGAGTATCAAAATACCTGTTTGTTGCAGCCCTAGTCTAGATGGCCTCTAATGCTTGTGTGGGGATACATGTCGTATACAGATTAGAACCCTGGCTGCTGTTGGAAACATCTGAAGGGATAAGATAACCCAGGTTTCTCATGTTGTGTGTATGGACATGCCATATCTTGTAAACACTCCTGGTCATGAGGACTCTGTCTTCTTTAATTCAACTGTATTTGGTGACTGTTCATGTGTTAACTGTTCCCTCAGTTCTCCCTCGGCTGACTATAAAGAGAGAGAGATGGAGAACCAGCCACAGAACCAACCAGACGAGAGGAGAACGAAACAAAGAACAGTAGAGATGATCCATGTCAGCTCTAAGAGCAGTATGGAGAATCAGTGTGCACAGCAATAGCAGGAGCTGCTGTCACAGGTGGATGTGTGTATGTCTATGTTTAGTGTCAGTTTATTTTAATGTTGAAAAAGGCACTCTGACTGAATAAATTCTTCAGATGACGGTTTCATAATTTCTAGTAATATAACTGCAAAAGTAAGACATTGTAACAACCCACACATAACAATGTTGGTGATAAAACAGCTGAGTAAGCACTATACAGCATCCAACAAAATGACAAACATACTAAATGTTCATTTATTAAACATGTTTTTTGTGCTACAACTTATGTCGTTTTTTTAGTATATAGTAACCACCACAAAGGTTTATGACTGTTAAAATAAACCTGTTGATTCTTCCTTCAGCACTTACTTAAACCACCACCAGGCCTTAGCTTCTCTCTGAAGTGCTGAGGGGCAGCACAGATGCCGGCATGCTACTGTGTAATAAAGGAGACGGATGAGTCGCAGCTGTTCCATACACACACCTAGTACTGCTCCCTTTGATCAGACCTCAACCATTTAAATGTTGAAGCTTTTGTAGGGAAGGAGCAATGCAACACTTTGAGTGCACGTTTTGTTTTTCTTGGTTATATTCCTGGATGATGTGTTTAAACATGACAACATAACCAGCAGGTTTTTCAAAGTGTATGTATACAGCCGGTTTTTGTGCAGATTACTACAACCAAAAGTGCTGCACAGATGACTGAAAAGATAATAATAAGCCTGAAATAACAAGAGTCTTATGATCCTAAAATCAGATTAAATTCAAAGTTAAATTAGAATTTAAAAAAAATTTAATAACTTCTTCCTCAACAATCAAACCATAAATGGAGACCACCAATAACGTGGTAGGTAATGTAATAAAACAATGGAAATCCAAAAATAAAACAGAAGTTACAATTACAACAGGGCCCTAATAAAACATTGATAGACCTTTTTGACAGACGCTCCACGCCAGCAGGTGGCAGCATTACCCAGTGTGCTGTAAATTACCACTGCTTGCGTCACACAGAAGACTGCTCACGTGGACCAATGAGAGTTGGATAGAAACAAAGTGACAGCATCCTTCAGATGTGTGCGGGAACGTGCACTGGTTGCGGACACAGTTAGTAGTTCCCTCTAATATAAACAGGTGAGTGTATGCTTTAACATTAAATGAACATTTATGCTAACTTAAATTCGTCAGACGTCATCCTAGCTAGCTGTCTTTAGACTTATTACAATGATTATAATAAAACTTTGTTGTTAATGTGCCTCATTCTACCGTTTTTACAAGCTAGTTAGCCATCAGGTCCCAGTACCTCTGAGCAGAACGCTAGCAAGCCAGACTATGTTCATGGCTGCAGGTGGAGTCCGCCGGCCACGGTAGACCCAGGTCTGGCTGTCTGCTCTACCGCTGACGTATCGGTGTGGTCTCCAGTGTTCCAGTCGCCATGAAGCCGACGTGCTGTGGCGGGGCGTCCTTCAGCTGCCTGCTTCTGGCGGTCCTCCTCCTCCTGCTGCATCTCAGTCACATCACCAGCATTCTGGGCCAAAACGTGAGCTCTCCATGATACACTTCTGTCTGCAGTGCTTTTATCTAAAGTTACCTTGAATCTAAGCAGATGAGATGTTATTAAAATCATATGGTTTTGATGTGATGTCTTAAATGTTGGCACAGTGAAACATTTCAGTCAATCTTTAATCATCTCTATTTGGCCATGGGTGTTTTAATAGTATACTTGTTTGATAGAAGTTTGATAGTTTAGCAGTCCACATGGAAACATATCCTTCCATTCATCCCATCTTCTAACTGCTTGTCCGGGGCCGGGTTGTGGGGGCTGCAGCTCTTCCGGGGGAATCTCGAGGAGCTCCCAGGCCAGCCGAGAGACTGCAGTCTCTCCACTGCGTCCTGGGTCTCCTCCCTGTGGGACATGCCCGGAACACCTCCCCAGGGAGGCATCCAGGAGGCACCTGAAACAGATGCCGAGCCACCTCACCTAGCTTCTCTCGATGTGGAGGAACAGTGGCTGAAAACATACATAAATCTATTTTTTAATCTGACAAAGAAAGAGTCATTGGAAGAATCATAGGTCTACCAAACACGTAGATTTAGGAAAATGCAAAAAAAAATATTTAAACCGAGGATACAGTTCACTTTCTTTTTGTCTGTGCAGACTGAAGGTGCTTTAACTGTGGTGGAGAGTGAGGAAGAAGAGGGAGTTGGTAATGTAGAGGCTACAGTTGATGATGATGATGGTGATGAAGAAGGAGATTTAGAGGTGGTCCAACCTAATGAGCTGTGGCAGACACTCAAACCAGGTAATGTATACTTGGCTTTAATCTGATAGTTCACCAAGACTGCACGAATACTGACATTTAATCAATCCATTTGCAACACGTCTCAGGATGCATCTTGTGTTTGTGTGTGTGCACAGGCCAGGCAGTGCCGGCAGGTTCCCACGTAAGACTGAATCTACAGACTGGTGAGAGGGAGGTCAGGCTGGGAGAGGAGCAGCTGAAATACTGGACACAGGAGCACAGGTGCTGGTCCACCTGTTTGCATCTAACAGCAAACAAAGAACATGGAGGTTGGAGCGTCTGCAGTAACGGTCTTTGTTTGCAGGGACAAAGAAGAC
The DNA here is from genome assembly GCF_900634625.1 of Parambassis ranga. Lineage (NCBI taxonomy): Eukaryota > Metazoa > Chordata > Actinopteri > Ambassidae > Parambassis > Parambassis ranga. Next base: position 543,908 of record NC_041031.1, read on the forward strand.
AGCCGGTCCTTCAGCCACGATGAGCTGGAACAAGCCATGAAGAAGATAAAGGAGGACCTCAAACTTAGCAGCCAAGACACAGACCGACAGGTATGAGGTCTCATTAAACACACGGAAAGCAGTCAATACCTTGATGGTGGATTTTTAGACAGGGCGACAAGACATAAGGCCACAGTGTCACCTGCTGTGTGTCTGTAGGAGTCTGTGGCATCCAAGTATCGTCCTTTGGAGGAGTTGAAGAGAGACATGGCTCAGCTGGAGATGCTGGTGGAGACAGATGTTCAGGTTGGATCATGTTTGGTTGACTTTATTCATCATTCTTGACACATTTATTGTTTTTCAATGGAGAGTGGGCGTATGGTGAACATTGTATGAGCTTTTAGGAGCTATATAATATTCTAGTAAAGATTATGAGTGTCTTCCTACTTTTCATTAACACACTTAGTGCAGTGGCCACAGAGCACAAAGAAGTCCGTGTCTGGGACGTCCAGAAAGTGGTCCGTAGCAGCAGCTATACCATCATTTTTCAAAACGATGACTTGGGTCTTCAGGAAGTAGTCTGATGGTGTCAGTATTTGTGAATCGGATGGAATACTGGTACATTAGTTTCTGCTGGGACAGCCTGACGTCTTCGAGGATTTACCTGCTTAAAAAATAGACCAATGTATCAGTCATTTCCAGACAGAGTGACACTGTTTACACTGTGTTTATCAGAATGAATGATTTGCCCTCTCCATGTGTACTCAATAAAACACTTTTAGGATTGTACATTAATTGGAATATAATATACATTGTATACCATCAGTGTTATTAACAAAGCAGTTACAAACAAGCCTAAACCTATTCCAAAGCTACCAGTCAGTCAGAATTCTCACTGACAGCTAGTCTCTAATATGTCTTGATTTTAATTTATGTTATTGTCTATGTGTTGTTGTCTAGATAATGAGACGCTTGCTGGACCAGTTCAACAGCAGCAACACAACTACTGAGCAGAGACTGAGCATCCTGCAGGAGCTGGAATATCTAGTGCATCAGGTACCTGCATACATAGCTACAGTAAAGATGTGATCCCTTTTAGATGGAGAGAATCTTTGAATCCATGCTCTGTGCCTTTCACCTTCGGTAATACAGAAAGGTATTACCGCAGTTATATGCAGTAACTGTTATCTTGTGTTGTAGGTGGATAATGCTCAGACTCTGTGCTCGATGGGGGGTCTCCAGTTCATTCTAGAAGGTCTGAACAGCACTGACTCCAGATTACAGCAAAGCTCTGCCTTTGTCCTGGGATCTGCTTTGGCTAGGTACAGATATCAACAGCCACCCATCCATTAGTGAAGAGAGTAAAGATGGGGGCTGCTGGAGTCCTTATTATAGGGTACAGAACCTAAAACATTTGGGCTGTGAGACAGGTTCCAAACAGCTGCATGTCCATGTAAGGCTAAACCCATATGGAGGATTTTAAATGCAAACACATGGTGAAGCATTTTTTATAAGTACCCCGCATTACATGTAGTTTAACACTATGTTCCTCACTCTGATGCTCACTGTGAGCTTCTGCAGGTCATTTACCATGTCTGCATGCAGTAGGTTGCTGCATGTGATTGTGGACCTAATGAGGTGAGAGTATTAGCGGTGTGAGCTCTGCATTCTCTCCTGACAGCTTGACTCTTCAGGGCAAAACTCCTAACTTACTGTAAAACCTATAAATGAAGACTAATGGTTGTAGTGGTTCTTCTGCACATTTCACATGTTGGAAAACCTACCCTGCTTATGCTCCACCTGGGAAACTTCATCACCATAGGATAGCATTCGGTGTATTTGTCACATAACTTTCAGTTATGTTTAAAAGGCTCACTCTGCGTTAGCATCACTGTGTTTGTCCTGCAGTAATCCAGCAGTTCAGGTGAAGGCTGTGGAGAGCGGCGCTCTGCAGATACTGTTAACCACACTGGCCACTGCACAGACACTCCAGGTCCAAAAGAAGGTACGTTTAGCCACACATTGCTACTTACTGCCAGAAATGTGTTTACATTTTAGCTGTGAACTTTGTCTGTTCTCCCGTTAGGTCCTGTTTGCAGTGGCCTCCCTCTTACGCAATTTCCCCTACGCACAGCGCCACTTCCTGTCACATGGTGGGCTGCAGGTCTTGTCGGATCTGTTTAGGGTCGATGAGGGAGGAATTCTGCGCACGCGTATTGTGACCATGCTATATGACATGATCAGTGAGAAGGTACAACAAAGTCTATGATCATGATATTTTAAAAACAAATCAAAGTCAGTTATGCTGACCTCCTCCTCTCCAGGAACTGATCTCTCAGGCACATTTGGACCCAGTCCTGGATGCATCCCATGAGGAGCGGGTGCGTCAGTACTCTGAGGTGTCTCTGCAGCTGGAGCTTTTGGAGAAGGGATGGTGCAGTCTGGTTCCACAGCTGCTGGAGTCTGCTGATCATGACTACAGGGAGAAGGTGGGCTGATTGGTATATTGTAGGCGAATATTTAAAAAGCTGGCTCAACAAATGGCACATGCCCTTTTCTGCAGGCTCTCCGGGCTTTGCTGGCGATGGCTCCTGTGTGTTTAGATCAGTACCGATCAGACAGCTCACTGCTGGGCTCCTTGCTGTCTCTCAGGGATCAGTACCAGGCAATTGTTCAATCAGAAATGATTCTAGGAGAGGAGAACAGCTACTTTGCAGAGATTGTAGAACTAATAGATTCACTGCAAGTCAAAATGAAATGACCAGACATTTTATCTTCCAATGCAAAGAGGTGGAGACACATGTGTCTGTGGAAATGACACAACCACTCATCAACTGCTTGATCAACTAGGCAGAGAGTCTTCAATATACTGCCTGCGTACAAAGAACGAGGAACACACCTCATGGCACCGATGTTGAGCTGCCCTTGTGCATGATGGCTTGATGGTTACAGTGTGACTTAACCAGCAGAATATTCAATGGTGGTCTTAGAATGTTTGGCATAAGTGGAATGTATGGGGCAGCTGTCAGTGGGATTTTCTTCTGGACTTTAGTCTATGTTTAGCTGGAACCAGGGCAACACCCATATAAAACAATGATCAGACATAGTAACTTGGTCCAAACACTCAAACTCAAATTTATTGTAATTGAATCCCAAAACAATCCAGAAAAATAACCACACTTTTACCAACAGCGACCCTGTAATGTTTACTTTGTGTTGTTAATTTAAAAATAAATTAATTTTCTATGGAACCAATGCTGTTCTGTTCATGTATTCTAGTCACTGCATGATATTTTTTTATATAAAAAATATCTATATATTTAGTTTGTCATTAGGGCCCGAGCACCGAATGGTGCAAGAGCCCTATTGAAACCCTTAGGATTATTTTTTTTTTTTTTTCTTTCCCCCCCTTAGATCGCATTTTTGGGGGCCTTAACATGCCCAAAAACTCACCAAACTTGGTAGAAAAATTCATTCGCCCGAAAAATTTTGAAATTTGCTGACGTTTGAAATGCACATATAAAAATGGCTCTATAGCGCCCCCAACACGTAGCCCCGCTGGCCAGTTTGACACAGGATCATGAAAATTAGCACACATGTGTATCACCTCAAGACGCACAAAAAAGTCTCTTGGACCCCCCCTCCAAACCCAACAGGAAGTCCACCATTTTGACTTTTTCTGTAATTTTTGGCGATTTCTGACCCTGCTTCAAAACTTTTCACGCCTCACATACTTCATGCAATTGAGCTGAAATTCACTGTGTCCACTCAGGACACCATAGGGAATAGACGCATTCCAAAACTCTTTCAAAAGTGTTACCGTGTGGTGGGGGAGTGGCCTCAAAGTTGACCATTCGCCATTACAAAGGAACTCGCTGTGTTTTATGCAGTACTACCCATATACTTTATGCAATGTGGACAAAATCTTACAGTACTGCTATGGACCTGAGTCTGAACAGATATATATGCTAATAGGATGATACGGTCATAGCGCCACCTACTGGTAACAGGAAAGTTTGGTTGTAAACATGTGTTTATTGTATATCTGTGGAAATGAGAGGAGGAGAGCATAGGACAGGAGAGTATAGGAGACAAGAGCATAGGAGAGAAGACTGCGATGACCCCGCGGATCGCAAGGTGCGCGAGGGCCCGCGATGCTGCTTGCAGCTTTAATATTATAATTGAATTGCATCTGACTGAAACTACACACCTCTTGGTATAGTCACGGACGGAAGTGTCTTTAAAAAGCTTTTATTCTAAAAAGTCGAACCGGAAGTACAAGAGGTTGACGGAAGCCTTTGAAGCACATAAATATGTATCGATGTTAGTAAACAGAACAGAGCAGCTGCTGGTAATTATTATGTGTGTATGTCATAAAAGGACGACGACTCACAACAGTCAGCTCATAGCTATACGTCCTGAATGTAATAGTTTCAAAACAAGCTAGCAGCTGGTAAGTAGCTAACTGCTAACAGAGGCTGTTTACATTTTGTTAGCATTGTGGCTAGTTGAGTGCTAGCTGTTAACTGACTAGTTTATTGTTTACCCATCAAGTATGAGGTATATGATTTGTGCATACGTTTATTTATGTTGCCCCTTCTAGCTGTGTCATATAAAAGGTTTAAAGACTTGCTGGTACGCTAGAGTTAGCACTGTATTCTGATAGTTAGCCAAAATGCTATTAACAAAAATGATTTTGTCATAGCGGCAGGTGTATCCTTCCTGCCCGGTGTAGTGTTTAAATATCGTAGAAAGATGAAGTTAGGAAAAAGGCTTCAATATCTACAGAAATGTTGATGTAATGTAAATTATTTCTTTTTGTTTTACTCAGTGTTTTCTGTAGGTAGTTTGACTGAAGAACTTGACTGTTGTTGAACTGTTAGTCTGCTATTTGTGTGTCAGGGGACAGTGATGGAGTTGTCTCAGAGGGACCGTCTGTCAGACCTGGTGGAAGAATTGACCACATCAGGACAACCCCAGCTCAACCATGACAAAATGAAGGAGGTCAAGAAGATCTGCAAGTAAGCTCCCTACACAGAAACATGCACAGAGTACTGTAAGTGTCTGTGGACTGGAGGGCTGAGAGTTAGCAGCTGTTATTAGCAGCTGATAATAGTGCTATTATACATACTTTTGCTATAGATTTATTTTTTAAGAACTCCACAGGACGCACTAGTTTTTTTATTTCTGAATTAGAGCCAAGCTTCAGACAACAGCCTCACATAGACATCCAGTATAACAATGCATCCCACTGTCCTATACATTGTTTAGCCATTTTTTTTTGCTTCATTTGTCTCACACACAAATACACTGTTGTTACTCTTTGTGTCCCATTCATCCCAGAGTGTCAAACGACTGCATAGAACATGTGTACCACTCACTAATGTCCCAGCTAAACCAAGAACATGCCGAGATCCGACTGTCTGCCTTCCAAATGGCCAGTGAGCTCTTCTCCAGATCACATCACTTCAGGACACTGCTGGTGGACAACTTCCAGGTAAATGAATAGCTCTGTCATCTGTAGGTAACGGCACCAAACACGGTCTGTTCATAACTAATCCCAACATGCATTCAGTGGTGGAAATTATATTGCCACCCAGCATATCCAGCAGTGCTCTAGACTCATTTTTTTTGTTGGGTGCACCGGCACAAACGTTAGGTGCACCACATCACACATCACACAGCAGTTTGTTTTTTAATGGCTGTCCATATATGTTATGGATCAGGCCTTAACTTGACACCTATCCTAACGCAGAAGTTCTTTTCACCTTCTCTCATCATCTGCAGCTACATCCACTGTTTACCTGACGGCCTCGCAGGGCTGTAGCCAAAGTTTTAGAAATACTGAGGTCCAAAAATTGATCTCCAGGAAAATTGGTGGTTCAGTGGCTAGTCACTGTTGTGTGTCCTTGGGCAAGACACTTTACCTGCTTAGCCTCCAGTGTGTATGGCGCTCTTTGCTGGGCTGCCTTAAGCAATTTCCCCATTGTGGGACTAATAAAGGTTTGAAAGGTTTAAATGAACACAGGTAAATAAATGTACTCATAGTACACTAGTATTCATATTATGGACAAACTAGCCAACCAGTCTGCCTGTCAGAAATCCATGATGAAGATTTAAAGTTCACAGGTCAGATAACACTGTCCGTCAGACCAGTCTGTTAGAATGCTACGAGCACGTCACGCCCCCCCCCCCGAACATTACCGGCTTGTTATCATCACTCATTCAGGTCAACAGTAAATTAGCAAAACCCACATAGTAGGGACAAATCCTCCTCCTCCGCTGCATGTCCACCTAAACTGCGGTTTCTGCTGTTCAGCAGTGAAGCGTCTTTAATACCTGTCATGTGTGTGTTTGTCTGTCTGTGTCTGTGTGTTCGCGCGCTGCGCACTGCAGTGAGAGGGCCGCATGAGGAGTTCTAATTAAGTATGAAAAGTCTGGGCCAAAACGGACTTTGTTTGTGTTCTCGTCACCTCGGGTAACAGATCTCTCTTCTCATGGAGCATGGAACAAGCTTTAGCACACAGCATCAGCTCTGTGCAGCATTTGTCCGTGTTCTTCTTCTTCTGGATTTCCTGTGGTCTCAGTCTGAGTGCAGCAGACTAGTTTTCAAAGATACACACACACAGGGGTCCCGCCACTGTCTCTGATTGGTTCAGACCACCATATGAGCCTGATGTGTGTCTGTTGTTGGACCACAGGGAGACTGTTAAGAGTCGTGGAGAATGTCTCTCCCTCAGCTGGTCGCACCGGTGCGACCTCGGATATTTTTTGGTTGCACCATTGAGAAATTAGGTTGCGCATGCTACCAAAGTGGTCGCACTCTAGAGCCCTGTCCGGTCATATACGATCACCTCTCTTTCTGTTCTTGCAGGAGTTCTTGGAGTTGACAGTAGAGACAGATGCAGAGCAGCCCCTCCCTCCTCCTAAAGAAGTAGCCAGGAAACTGAGGTTATTGGCTATCCAGACAGTCCAGTCATGGCAGGCTTCCTATGGCTCAGCGTATAAGAAGTTGGCACTTGGATACCATTTTCTGAAGCAGGTTAAGAAGGTGAGACTAGTTTAACTGCAATTGATATTGACACCCTCCAAAAGAGGTAAGAAATGGTTTTGTGTGATAATAAAGTGAAATATTTTCAGGTGGACTTCCAGGATGTTGAGGCCAGGACGGTGGCAGAGAGGAGGAGAGATGAGGAAAGGCAGAGGAAAATGGAGAGAATATACAAGGAGCGGGTAGAGGCAGCAACCAAAGACATGGAAGGTAAACATCACAATACTCACCATCGCTGCTGCTAGTAACAATAGCTGTACAAAGTTTAACTTCTATTGTATTGTTACTGCTACTTATTGATATCCTTCTGTGTGATAAATTACATGAATTCCTATTTGCCAGAGACATACCAAGACATTGAGGCAACACTAACAGAAATGGAATCCTGTATGAGGCTGCTTCTTCCTGAGTTTAGCCTCACAGACATCCGGACAGCTAATGAGCATGCATCGGATGATGAGCAGCCCTGCTGCAGCAAAGACCTGAGGGATGACAGTAAAGAAGAAAAGACACAAGACATCGAAGAGAGCACTGTGAAGGAAAGGAAAGAGAATGAAGGAATGACAGAGGAGCACGGGAGCCATGATGAAGAGGTAGAGGATGACCAAAAAAGGGACGGGAATGAGCATGAGGACAAACAGGCAGAAATGGATGTTGCACAGGGTCAGAAGGACGATGAGGAGGAAGACGACAGTGAAGAAGAGGAGATTGAGCCTGCTGATGAAGACTTGTTTATTAGGAACTCAGGACTCATCTCTCACTCATACAGCCTTGACCTGAACCTCAGTCCCGGTGGGTACAACTCACCGTATTACTTTGTAGCTAGCTAAGTTGCATCAGTGTAGCTGTGTGTCCTGTGATCATTTCTTAGTGCTGGAACACAGCAATTTAGATGTTTTTCCTTTCTTTTATATTTAGGTCTTCATGTCAAGGAGACGGATGATAATGAGGCAGTGGTTTCCACGGTGATAGATCTCTATAAACTGATAACAACCAAACACCTTCCAGCTGTGCAGGGCTGGGTTCAGGTTTGTACAAAACATGACTCTAATGTGCAGAGATGTTATCGCTGATCACAGTGAAGCATGTGGATGGATAGGTACTAATTACTACTGTTGCTGTTACTACATTTCATTACTATTAACATGATCACATGATTGCATTACTATTAATATTATACAATGTGCTGTCTGATTTCCTTTCTGTCTGACATGAGTTTGTTTCTGCCTTGTTTAGGTCTTCACTAAGTCTGGTGCTGAGCAGCAGCTGTTGAGGAGGGCTCTGGATCTAAAGAGATCTTTGGAAGCTGCGCTGGAGAAACACAAGGAGCTTCACATCGACTATAAGACCCGGGACCGCAAAGTGGTAAGTTACACATACAACTCCAGCTACAAAAAGAATCTGGCTAGCCATTCACCACACTAACACACAACAAACAAAGAAGATACACATTCCTATTCTATGGCAAGATGTTGTCTGCTGCACATCTTCAGTGGTGTAAACTCAGCGCTTGCTTTGGAACGTGGTCATCTATCTGCTGTTTTAAATATTAAGATAGATGCATGTATAAGTATATTGTATTATATACATAGTCAGAGCTGCTCAAGCACAGCCTGTTGCTTTTATCAGTGATGTCCAGCAGATGGCAGCCTTCTACTAAAAACTAAAATGATTCCACAGCGACCCTGAAAGTACAAATTCAGATTCCCCCTCCTCGTGATGTTTGTGAGCTACCAGAAACAAAACAATGAACAACAAACAACAATGAAAAGCACACCATCTGGTGGTCATTAGCAGAAGTGCAGCTTCCATGGAGGTTTATTGAGTGAGATCACTCAGTGTCAGACGAGAAAGCACACTTTCACAATTTTGCAACTATTACCACTGATTTCTAAAAAGTATTCTTTATTTGATTTGTACCCAAGTAAAATACTTGCCAGTTTCAAATGACCAAATCTCATTATGTGGTCACTTTTATCATGTACTACACACCTCAGAGTAATTAAACGGTCTGTCACTGCTGTGTATTGATTTGCATGGCTCTAAAAGAGCCCTCTTTCTGTTTGCTCATTTTAAATGTCTCTATTCTCCACTGTATCCCTGTGGGGTTCTGGAAGGAAGTGCCATAACAGAGACGAAGAGAGGGAGGATGGAAATGTTAATAGTAGAGACATTTGGGAGAGGTGTGATAGCAGCAAAGCACAGCCATAATGCATAATGCATCAGACAGAGAGAAGAAATTGGGGAGCAAGGGGGAGGATGTACCCATTCATTCCCTTCACCACCACTAATGTGCCCCATGGCTTGACAGCTGATAGGTCTATCTTGCTGCCTCTGTATCTAGCATAGCATCGCCATTCTGGTGCTCTTTGAGGCAGCCTAAAATGAAGACACAGGCAAACCAGCCATGTGATGTTTTTAACCAATATGGCCTCCTGAAAGCTTTGAGAGGGTTTAATTGATGCTGAAGTATCATTGGGTGTTGTAGGAAAGCAGTGCAAAATGCAAACTTACAGTACACGGACACACAAATGAAAAAAAAAAGAGAAATCGACATCATCCTTCTGCTTCAGGTGCTAAAGGACCAATGAATGCAAAGCGTTTTATGTGTTTAAAAAAATGCATAAAAGTTGTAGCGCGTGAATCCATCTTTAGCTGAACAGAGCAGCAGAGTGACAGTGACAGAGCGCCGGGCGTCTCGCTCTGCCTGGTTATCACTGTCAGGGACCAGTCTGCTGCACCAGCAGGCCCAGCACTGCGATAACCACACAACTTACAGCCCCTTTATCATAATTAGCTTTTCCTTTTTAGCCTTAAAAGGCCTTCCATTACTGGGTCCTTCTCTATCGGGCCGCTGACACACCAAGCGATTGGTTTCTCTCTCAACGGGCCTCTCAATATACTCTCCCATAACGCAGGAGCCGAAGAGAGAACAGTGGTGTTATGGAGGCAGATAGAGGCTTGTTTATTGAATTGGAGACAGGATAGATGAGTGAAGAAGCATCTGCATGAAGTTGGAAGACTATTATATAAAAACTCACAAAACAAACATTTGTCATGTAAGTAATGATGATCTTAGCTCAAATGTTGGCACATTTGGGCTTCCTAGGTGGTACAACAGGTAGCCAGAGTTACATGCAGCACGCCTTGTTTTTACTGCATCCTACACTGAGACTTAAACCTGCTTGCTTTAAGGACAATTTGCTATAATTTTGTAATGGCTGTGCCTGTGTGGAAATTAGTGAGCTATGTTAATAATAATAACCTTTATTAGCCCTCTGAACTTTAGGCAGTTTCTACACAGACCCTTCCACAGAGTGGCAATGAATATGGAGTCCCCAGTAGGAGCGATGACAGCAGAATCCTGTATGAGTGCTACTAACTCAAAACATGGCCTGTGTTTAGGAAAGGATAAGACATGCAGACTTTTTCAAACATATCTGTTTTTAAGAGTGTATTCAGTCACTCTGGGCTCCATTCATACAGGCCAGGGCCTTGTTTACTGCTGATAACCAATCTTATCACAGCACAATGGATGTGGCCGCCTGTTTCTCACTGGCGATAAACAAAGAAAGACCATCCCTCCTTTCTCTCCTCCAACGCTCCCTCCTTCTCATGTGTACATTCATTTTGTGAATGTGCTGCCTTGAATACCAGTAATGTCTCTTCCTCTTGGCCTGTTTCCATATGTTATACTCTGAAGGGGAATTGATTGATCAGTTGTTATTTATTGGAAAGGAAGTTTGTGACAGTACATGCATTAAAAGGGGTCTGTGTGGTTAAATAGAAGTTATTGATACTAGGATAGTTTCAGCTATCATACAGTAACTGATTCAGAGTTTAAAACATGCATAAAATAACATGCAAACTACACTCAGACAATAAGAAAATGTAGGAACGGATTTTCTCAATAAGACCTGTTTTCATAGTCAGTAAACATAAGAAAAAAGGTCATCGCTGAAAGTGAATCTGTGATCACAGTGGCAACAGTGAAAAGGTTTGTATCATATTTGATCATATTTTCCATGAGAATGAGTAGTGTCATTATAAGTAGATGGAAATGAATCGAATAGAATGTGGATCTCTTATTGGCCTATAATCTAGTAAATCATTGTGGACATCGGGGGTCTCTGTGTGAGAATAGAAGGCTTTTTTTATTGGAACTGATTGATCCACTGGGACTCTGTGTGTGTCTGTGTGTGTGTGTCTGTGTGTGTGTCTGTGTGTGTGTCTGTGTGTGTCTGTGTGTGTGTCTGTGTGTGTGTCTGTGTGTGTCTGTGTGTGTGTGTCTGTGTGTGTCTGTGTGTGTCTGTGTGTGTGTGTCTGTGTGTGTCTGTGTGTGTGTCTGTGTGTGTGTCTGTGTGTGTCTGTGTGTGTGTGTCTGTGTGTGTCTGTGTGTGTGTCTGTGTTGTCACAGACCTTGAGGGTCAAACTGGGCTCCACAAACTTTGAAGGGCCTCTGCAGGACATTTCAGGTGTCCCTTAACAGAGCTTTCAGGACTCTAGCGGTAAAATAGAATAGCATTGGGTAATTTGGGTGAGAATGTATAATAATGACTGTTTTGATCACAGATTGAGACAGGCTGGGAGGGGGAAGTGAACTGGACAGTTGAGAATAAGCTCGTTGACAGGGAAAGGTTTGGGAAGCTCTGAGCTGGCTAATAGACCTGCCAGGCTAGGTTAGTGAAATAAAGATGTCACCTTATACATCATATAAGATGACTGCTCCCCTGAGACAAAGGCTGCGTGTGTGTGTGTAGAGGGGACTATAATGGGATATAAAGCAGCAGCGGAGAGGGAGAGAGGGGAGTGGAAAGCTTTTTCTCATTAGAGAGGGATCCCATGGGATCCTTTCTAGGTAGTAATGAATGGAAGTGCAAGGTGGTAATAGAGATGTGGGATGTTGTGGCAAATCAAACCCTGAATAGGTCAGACTCCACTGGAAGCTTTAGGCCTAATTAGTTTGTAAATATGTTAGAATCAATCAGAGGCAGCAGCTTCCACAACAAACATTTAAGAAGCTATAATCTGTGATCGTCACAGATTGAGTTCTAGATGACTGCCATTAATAATAAAATGTTTCAGATAAACTGCATTTAAAGGCCATTTTGTGACGATTTTTTTTCAACCCATTTCAGCTGACTGTAAGCATTCCTCAGTCACCTCGATGCCTGTTGTCTCACTGCATCTGTATGAAGTGGCTGAAAGTGCCATCGTGTCCAAAGGTGTACACAGACGTGACAGTGACGTACCGACACTATGGAGCCTGGGTAAAAAAAGGCTGTGGTCAGAAAATTAGGCTGTACAGTTTTTGGATTTACAACATAGGCAATTTACTTGCAAAACCTGGTTTTGAATTACAGATTGCTACTCCCTGGCATTTATTATTGATGTCTATGAAGGTTTGACTCATTTGTGGAGCCTCAACGGGTCACTTGAGGAACTGCAGTTTTGGGTACAGTTCTTACACTTGAATGTTGCTGCTTGTTTTATGAACAGTTTTCTATTTCCACCCTTCTTACATGTCTGCACATAATAAGAGTGTTTGTGTAGAACGTTGTCTTTGGGCGACCTCTTCTGGGTGATGTTACTGTGGCACTGAGTGTAAACATGAGTTTTGCGTGTGATGAGCTGTGTGTGAATGTGTGGCGTTATCATGTCAAATCAATTATATCAGACTCTCAGGCAGCCAGTGAAGGGACGCTAAAATAGGGAGATATCATTGTTTTGTGATTTGGCAAATATTACAAGAAGTGATAGCAGCATGCACCACTCTCATCATTAAATAAAATGATCTCACTCTGACAGGCGGTGTCACAGCTCCAGGTACAGGATCAGGCAGCAACGTCTGCCCTAACTTCTCATATCTTTGTGTGTGTGCAAATTCTGACGATGTGTTTATGTTAGCATTTGTGCATAATGTGTTCATTAAGCTAACTGTTCCCCACTTGCCCTCTGTTAAAGCAAATGTCTTGTGATAATGGTGGCATTAGTATTCCCAAAAGACACTTTCCATTTCAGGCTTAAATGTAATCAAGTCATTGTGTGGCCGTGTGTGTATGTGTGCGCATGTGTATGTGTAGCCAGGTGGAGAGCTATATTAACTTGTCAGGAGAGACAATGGAGACATCTCTAAGGTTTTTTCAGCTCTTCCTTCTCTTCTCACTCCACCTCCTCCTGTGTGAGTCTCTGCCCCTCCCCTCTCTCCATACACCTGACTTATGGCTGTGCAGTAATAATTTGCCAGACCTTGGCAGGCTGAGTGTACATTAGCATATAAATAGCAGATGCACTGAGTGCCCATCACAGTCGACTACATTTAATTTTTGGTTTATAAGATTGAATGGGTTTTTAAACGCAGCGCCATCAAACTTGCCATGAGACAAATGAAGTCAGGGGAGCAGTTGTCTGAGGCGGCGCCCTCACATCATTTTTATAAAGGATAAGAGTTTTACTTATGGGGGGGGGGGTGAGGAGATGCTATAGAAGCTGAATAAACTTGACACCTGTGGAAGCATGCTTTAGTTTCACCACAGTCTTCACTCATCTACAGCCTTTTTAGCTTACTACCCCTTGCTGAAATGTACTATAGGCTGGGGAGGACCATGGACGCACTACAGTTGGTACAAAAAGGAAATCATCAACAGAGTCAAAGCGCTTTTACAGTAGGCTGTAGCATGTTTATTTATGCAGGGAAGTTAGACATTTGAACATGGAGGTCTAAGGGGGTTGACTTTGGCTATCTTTTCCAACTTTGTGTTCTAAAAGGCTCCTGAGCATTCCTAATATGACATTAGTCCTTCCCACTTTGCCAGAGCCTTGACTCTCGGCTCAGTTGGTCCGGACCAGTGTACCAGGTATGCTTTACCTGCCTTGCTTACATGGTTAGGGTAATAATCCTAATCATTATTGAGCTTCTATAACATATTTTGTGTGCCTGCATCCAGTGCACTTGGTTCCTGCCTTCAAACACCAATCACTTTTGTTCTTAGGTCATGTATTAATATTACTAGCTCCTGAAGAACCTGCAGTACACGGCAGTTTCAGTGCGTGTCAGCACTGGATCAAAGTTATTTAAGAATACATGTCATGTAAACCAAGCAATTTACAAAACAAGTTCACAATTTGTGATGGAGGTTTTAGGAAATAATGAAATAATTGACAGAACAATAGAAAGAGTTGCTATTTCCCCTGATGTTCAGTTAGATGGTTGCTCGACCAGCTGAAGCCGTTTTAGTAATCTATGCCCCTCACTTTAGCAACCAATTCCAACAGATCTTTTTTGATTTGGTTGTTACAGAAACTGCTTATTTTTCTCTCCTCCCTATTTTCTTTATTTTATCTCGGAGTAAACCTTGCCATTACAGTAACACATAGCCCTTCTTCACTTAAACAACTTTTTTATTTATTCTGCTTTGCTCAGGAACGATTTTTATTTCTATCTGGGCGTGTTTTTAATGTTAAAGTTACCAATATTTGTTTTGTCCTTTTCCTATTACAGTGACACATGGCTGCGCTTTACTTAAACCATCACTTCTAATTTGTCTGCTAAATCTTGAGTTTCAGTTAAAGAAGCAATTTTTATCTCCCGCGGGGAACTCGCAGCGTTACTGTGTGATTTTCTCCCCGCGTGTCCCCAAGAATAAACTAAAGCTCTGTTAAAATGCAAAGCAGCTCCACATGCAGCCATATGGGGGAAATAGAGGCCATATTTTAACCGCGCCGCCCGTCAGCAAAATGTTTCTGGAGGAAAGCTAATTCTACTGTGAGACTTACAGCTCTGCCAGGCGACCGACAGCGCCTCGATGCTATCAGGATTAAATTAAGGTGAATTAGAGACAAAGAGGCAGAAAGAGGGGGAAAAGCTATGATGTTAGGGCAGGATTTTCCCCCAGCTGGGTGATCACTTCTTAGTCTGAGGTCATTGATCAGAATAGAATAAACCAGCCGGGATTTAAGTAGACAGGCACAAAACCTATAGAGCCCATATCTGGTCACGTACGTGTGCTGTGTGTGAATCTACTGTCTCCCTGGGCGTAAAAAGTGCAGCAGCAGAGTGGAGTAATGCAGAAAGTTTGCTTTGGTGTTTAAAATGTTGCACTTGTGTTTAACAGCATCCTCTCAGCTTTTCTGAGGGACATAAATAAGATCCAGTCTCAGTATCTCATGCTTCTCCTTCACAGTATTTGCAGGAATAACAGCTGTTTTATCCCAGTCATGAGAAATACGCCCTGCTACCTTTTAACCGGCTGCACTTACATTTCACACAGATAGATGTCACTTGGCTTTCCCTTGTTTTTTTCATCAACAAAAGTGTGGCAAACAATGAGGTCGACTGAACGTTGTAGATTTAGTGTTTATATGGAATTTTATTCGTATGACATTTGATTAGTGACATTTTTTTCACGTGCATCCACACGATGAGCTACTGGTTAGCACCTTGAGCTTCTTTTCACAACACATGCACCAGAAATACAAAACGACACATAAAGAAACAACACGAGCAAGTCTCCAGGGGGAGCCCAGGGTGGGACACATTTCAGTTTTTTGTTTTGCTGTAGGATTCACTTTTTGGTGTTTGGTCTGTGTTCTCCAGCTACTTTTCTGACAAATAATGTATCAAGCTGATAGCAAAGAAGAAAAGAAGGAAAAGTATCCTGGGGGCTTCATTGTGTTATTTCACGTGTCATAAAGAGGCTTAATTTACCTCGTAGACCTCCCACAGTGTGTCTGTCTTTGTGATTGCATTAATGGGAGCTAATTAGCTTCTAATTGTTTAGTTGCTTGTTAAAAGTGTTTTAATTGGTCTGTGTGTGTCGGATCAAGAGGAGTGATGTGGTTTTATCAGCAGTAGCACAGTGGACTTCTATCGCTCTCACACAGACAGACAGACACACACAGACAAAGATACACAGACACACACACACACACACACACACAGACAAAGATACACACACACAGACACACACCCACACACAGACACATAGACACACACAGACACACACAGACACACACACACACAGACACATAGACACACACAGACACACACAGACACACACACAGACACACACACAGACACACACCCACACACACACACAGACACATAGACACACACACAGACACACACACAGACACACACCCACACACACACACAGACACACAGACACACACACACACACACACACACAGACAAAGATACACACACACAGACACACACACACACACAGACACATAGACACACACAGACACACACACAGACACACACTCAGACACACACACACTAAAGCAGGTATTAAACACTAATGAAAAAGAGGCCCTTGGGAATAAGAGGTTGGTTTAACATTAGCTTTTACTGCTCCTCATAACACTAATCACTGTGATTATTATGCTGCTAGACTGGATTGTGTGTGTCCTCAGCTGTTAAAGACATAACATCCACACACACATTTGTGTTATGGAAATGACCCCTCTGTCTATAGGAGTGTTGTGTTCTGCATTGTAGCCCAGCCAATGGCTAACAACCTCACCAGAAAATTAAAAACCATAAATTTTGCTTAGCGCTGATAGCAGCTCATCACACCCACACCCACACCCACACACACACACACACACACACACACACACATAATAGCACTGTTATCCCTCTCCTCTAGGCCAAAGAGATCATACACTGAACTGCACATATTGTACAATACTATGTCGCTTCGTTGATGTTCTGCGACTCAGAGTTGAGTGTGTGTTGTTTTTTGGCTCATCTATGAACAATTCTAAATGTGCACACACAACTTTATGTAAGCTGGATCAAAGGAAGTGCCAACCACTTCATTCATGTCATGCCAAAGCTTTCCTCACCAGCTGCACAATGACACAGATACTTTAAAACTGTGGGAATAGCACTACTCGTGGTTTTTCTTTTGCCCAGATCCTGGAGCCCTTGATTTCCAAAACCTATATCCAACAATGCAGTTGGTTTTTAATCTGTGTTTTACACATACATACATACATACACATGCTGTACTGCTTAATTCCATTATTATATCACACGTTGATGTTCAGTCTTAGTTGAGGCAGAGTAGTTTTATTATGTGTGCAGTGTAACAGTGAGACACTTTAATATTCTTTTCATCCTTAAATTTGGTAAAGGAATGATTCTTGGTGTCATAAGACTGTTTAGATTGAGTTCATTTTGAGATCATTTAGTTTATGAGTCGTACCTCTGTGTCCTACTTGGAAAAAATACAAACTAGAGCTAGCTGGTGAGACCACCTGCAACCAACTTATTTTATAGCAGTGCTACTGTGTAGTGTTTTTTCTTTAAAATACAAAATCATTTTGCTGGCATATTACTCAGAATGATAATGCATGGCCCCTCCTACATAGCCTGAGTGGGTCCACATCATCTGCACCAGCACTACATAACAAACGGAGAACTACCAATGACCTAACTTTATGGCTTTACTAACTTTCACCTCTTTTTCCTCAGATTATGGCTTTCTGGGATGGAGAGGATGATGAAGATGACGAAGACTTTGATGAAGTTCCAGAAAAAGAGGGTTATGAGCCACACATTCCAGATCATCTACGAGCAGAATATGGTGAGTTTAACTACACAGACACACGTGCGCACATCCAGCCTACAGACACGTGCACAAACACTGAGGTCAAGCTACAAAAGAAGAGCTGCTGCTGCACTAATCTCTTAAGATTCACACACATACTCTGCAAACAAACACACACCCACACAGTCACACTTCAAAAACTGGCCTTCAGCAGCTGCTGAAGTACAGGTGAAGTGCTTCGTAAGAAGGTTTATTTATGTTTGTGGGTGTGACCGTGTGTCACACACAAGTTGCAGAGAAACCAGGGGAAGATATTTATTGTCTAGTCCGGCCATCCTTGATGATGAAATAATGAACTTCCTTTGTGAGCAGCCTGTTGCCACATTAGAGGTGACTATTTTATGATGGTTTCCCACAGACAGTCAGGCTTTTATTGGGGCATTGGTGGTGCTGCATCATCAGCACACAACCTAGTCCTCAATAGGGCTTTAGACACAGAGGCATCTTTGGCATCAAATGTTCAGACCTCTTCACAGTGAAATAAGGAGGTAACGCTGGCAACTATCGCCGACATAAGTGTTGACACTCGAAGATTTGGAGGAGAGTGATTCTGCACAAATTGGCCTCACGATACATTATTTTTTAGTTGAAGATATATTAAGGTCAATGAATTATTAAACAGTAAAAATATGAATACATAAAGATACAGTTTAAAGTTGTAGTTGTCTAACTTGCTGTTGTTATTTGCAGTGTAGCAGGGCTTCAGTGAATTTGTGCAAATAACGAGCTGAAAGATGCTGCAGTGCTATCTAGTGCTCAGACCAACCGCATAACAATACACACTATGATTTTTAAACATGACAATAAAGCCAGTGAAGACTCGTTACACTTCCTCCATGCTGAGCCGTGCTGTGGTTGGATTGGTGAGGCTGTTCGCTCATGTTGGGTTCTGACTGTTAAGTATGTGTTTTGTCTGATTTGGAATGCAGCACAGCCTTGTAATGGAGACAGATAGTTTCTTTTCCTAAAGCAATTTCCCTGTGTATCTTTGATGGATATGTCCTGTCAACACATCCATTTACCGTCACACACAGAGTCATCACGAGGTACATATGAATGGCTGTTACAGCACTGTTCCTTCCACTGTGGCTGCATTGGTCTCGTATGGATCGTGTCTAGCCTCCAGGCAGCTCGCAGGGTGAGAGGTCAAATGTTCAGGTCAATACCCCACTGCCCGCTCATCTTATTGCAATGTCAGCTACAACAGGATGTTTTTCCCCTAATATAAGACAGTATATGAATGCAGTTAATATCAACAGTAGCAAGCAGGTTCCAGCTCTAGGCAACAGTATACAGCCACAGTGCTGCTCCATCAGCTTTATTTAAGCATCTGTTCATCATTTATATAGATTCATATGGCATCCTCTGTATGTGTGTGACTGTGTTTGTGTGTCTGCCTTAATGACACCATAACACAACATGTGATTGTGCATTTATTGCTGTGGCTGCCGTGTGGCCTTTGACCGTTGGCGAGCACTCCTCACCAGCTTCCTGAGTCATTACATTCACATTGAGCCTCTTCTGTACCTGTGAGCCCATCCCTCTCTACTCCCACCTCCCTCCATTACTAATCAATTAGACACCAGAGTAATTAGATTGTATCTGATGGGGCCCAAAACAGCTGTGAGCGTGCGTGTGTGTACGTATGTGTGTGTCAGGGTGATTAGTGGGCTAGGTAATGATCTACAGGGGCCATACCAAATTAACAATGCAACCTCTTTAATGAGCCCCTATTAGCCCTGTGCCCACATTTTTACCACCCACTCTGTCTCTCACACACACACACTGCAGACGTGAAAAGAGTCGGGGAGGATGTACAGCCGTTGACTGTTTATTGACATTAAACTGCCTGAAAGCGCATGAGGCTGTAGTATAACTATAGAGACCTGTGAGCACATGCTGTGACACTTTCTTCTTATAAAGGAAAGACACAGTGAGAGACCACTTTTTAACTTGGGGCAAAAAGATTTGATGTGGTATTGTTGAAGCACATTACTATCACCGTTGACTCAATCCAATGTTCTACAGACACATGACATCACAAACTCAAAAAACCCCACTGTTGCTAGGCCTAAACCGTGGCTGGTTCGGACTCGCTAGCTCTGGAAAATCCTCAGCAGCTTGTTGTGTTTTCTCTTCTGAGATCCATTGGTCTGATTGCTTAAAGCCTCCTGTCAAGTGTTCAACAGCCCTCTCCAGTCTGTTACTGAGGCAACTTCCCAGATGGTTATGTGTAACAAACCATAATGCAACCACTTTAACTAGGAAATGGTAGATATACTTTACTGATTCTGCAACTGAAATGCTTGAAGACTGGTAAGCTTCCTCACAGATAACTTAGAGACTGTAGAGACAGCTGTGATTATTTAATATTTTTATATTCATACTTTTTGATTATTATTATAATAAAATTATAATTATATTTTATTATTATAGTTTTATTCATCAGTTAAGTGTCCCACCTAGCACGGGGCTTGAACCCTAGGCCCTGACATAAATGGTCTCACCCTCCGATACCAATTAAGCTTGCTGGGCTGACTGATGAAGGGATTATGTAGAAGACAAGGTACATTGGAATCATTTCTAAAATTCTGTTGGTTCAATAAGCTCATACAAATAAATATTACACCACCAACTGATGACAACATACATTCACAGGATATTCAAATGTGGTCTGATGCACATGATAACAGATGCCTAGAAGTCCATAAATGTGACCCATTCAGGCATGTTGGACCAAACCGAGATCTTTTCCTACAACAGATCTTGGTTTGTGTTCAGGCCCTCTCACAACACATGTTTGAGCACCTGCAACAAGCTTCACCACCATGTAGACGAGTCCTTCCCTGACAAGTATGAGTGGAAGGACATCTATGTGAAAGAATGTGGTTTTCAGCCCTAAGTTTGTCCCGCTTTTTATCACATTAGCTCTTCTTTTCTCTGCTAATTTCTCTGATTACAGTACTCCTTCAATAGCCTCTTTCTCTTTTCATCTCTGCCAGTGGATCACATTTATCATTTGTTGTACATTTCTGTGCTTTTTCCTTCTTCCAGTGCTCATCTTCATCTGTTTCTTCTCTATATCTCATCCCCTCTCTCTTTCCTACCCTCTGTCCTGTTCTGTCACTCTGATTATCAGTCCTCTTATCCTTCTCTCTGCTGTCAGGACACTATCTCTCTCTCTCTTTCTCAAATTAACATTTTAATTACAGGCCCTGCTTAACTCGGGAAAATCAATACCTCTTTCCGCCTTTCCTCTCTTTCTCTCAAACCCTGTTAACCCCCACTTTTCTCTTTTTCTCTAACAAGCCCCACACACACACAGACACACACACACACACACACACACACACACACAGACACACACACACAGACACACACACACACACACACACACACACACAGACACACACACACACAGGCACACACACAGACACACACACATAGACACACACACACACACAGACACACACACATAGACACACACACAGACACACACACATAGACACACACACACACACAGACACACACAGACACACACACATAGACACACACACAGACACACACACACAGACACAGACACACACACTTAGACACACACAGACACACACACATAGACACACACACAGACACACACACATAGACACACAGACACACACACACAGACACACACACTTAGACACACACATAGACACACAGACACACACACACACAGACACACACACAGACACACACACTTAGACACACACATAGACACACACACACACACAGACACACACACACACACACACACACACACACACACACACACACACACACACACACACCACTATACACACATTTCCTCCCATTGGTCTGAGCATCTTAACATCCACAACATCCAGACAAATCTCTGCTGTTTGGCGGTCTGAAAAGAGCAGATTGAGTCTGTATTTCACTGCGACAGAGAGAAGGAGGGATGAATGGGGGAGGGGGTGAGGTGAGGTATAGGTATGGGGGGTGATAGAGCCCACTATTGATATATCTGGTTGTCTTTAAAAAAAGGAACATACTATTACCACTATAACTACTCCATCATGTAACATTAACTTGTGTTGTAGAAACCTAACAGGGCCTCGACAAGGCTTTGAAAACATCTCATTGATATTTCTGGGTTTCTCCTCTCCACACAGTCAGGACCAAAGCTGTACTAATTCATATTAGTGCATTAATGACCTAATGGCCTTTTGTGATGTTAGATGTCAGAATGGTCAGTGATTGTGGTGAGCCTTCACAGAGCCGGATATAGCATTTTGTCTCCTTCCTTTTGGTTCTACAGCTCACAGCTTTTTTCTTTAATTCACTAGTTTTAGTCACTGTCTCATCATTAAGTACCACCAGTTATCAGATTGATACTATTTAACTATTTTAGAATGTGAGGACTAAAAGCTGTTGTCAAACCTGAGAAGATTCAGTGGATGTTTCATGAATGTAAAACGCATCGTTATGGCAACATCCCTATCCCCTCAATTCCAAATAACTTATTTTATGTTGGGTTGAGGCCGTGACTTGACATTGTATGTTAGTCTCACTAGTTAAAACAAAATGTGTTTCTGCATGTGTTTTAGTACACTACTGATCAGCTAGGGTGAAGATCACATATGCAAAAAAGATAGAATCACACCTAAAATGTAACCAGAAATGTCGCTTAACAGATCATTCAACATTTAAAATGAGTCATTAGTGGCTGGTATTGAGTTTTTACTTGTTAAATGTAACACGCTGCAATCTGCAGGGTGAGCATTTTAGAGTAAAGTTACTCTTCTGAGGAACAACATGGCTGCCATAATTACCACAAATTTTAAATGATCAGATTCTATATGCAGGAATGTGGTAGTCACGTGATCACAGAAATATCCTGGAAAATGATTACAAAAGGAAATTAGCAGATCCTAAGATGTTAAAACTCATATAAGTAAATGTTGGGTTTATTATAGGTATATGACACTCATTAACATATTCATTTCACTACAAGAAATGTGTTATTTTCTGTTATTAGACGGAAAAAGAGCAGTATATATTACTAAATAACCTTAATAAATTCTCATACTCATGAATCAGCTGAGTACGTGTGAACCGGTAAAAACTACATTTTATCTGCTTTGTTTTGATCATCTTCAGTATCTCTGTCTGGCTTGTTTCTACACTTTCATACTTTCATCATTTGTATTTTCTAAATAAAGTATTAGAAAAATGTGCAACCAGGGTGTCCCTTTATTTGAAGTGCACAGTGCGGATTACATGCATTAGTCTAAAGTGGCAGTGACAGAGTCTCTGAAGCATCCAGGTCAGTCCTAATAATGTGGGGGATCAGCTCTTGGCTTACTGCCTCCCTCTGATCTCACCTGCAGTGTGATGTGTGTGTTTAAGTCCTGCTCAGTCTCCAGAGACCCTAGTTGGTCTTGTGTTTGACCACACACACATATACACATGTGCACACCCACACAGCAGCTAAACACTGACTCGGCCTATTCTGGAGATTTGGGAGTACAGAGCTGTACAGTAAACCACCTTTCTCTGTTGGCAGGATTGGATCCCTCTCCTTCCACTTCGACAGCTCCAGTTACACAGAAAAAACTTCCTGCTAAAAGACCTGCACCCCCCGTTCCTCCATCCTACTCCTCCTGCTTATCCAGGCGGCTGAAACGTCTTGCAGAAGAGGAGCAAGATCCAACCTCTGTGGTCGCCACTTTGCGTGTCCTCAACAAGAGGATCCCTGTGCCCACAGAATCCAGGTGGCAAGTCTGTCTCTGCTTGAACAGTTCTACTTTCCCTCATACGAGCAGGGTGATCTTTTAGCCATTGTTATCTCCTCACTGTGTGTTCCCTTTAGTAGCAGCGCCTCAGGCCAGGGATCATCTCAGTCCGGCACAGACCAGAAGCCTGTGGAAGCTCCAGTGGTTCCATTTGGTTTGGATCTTTACTACTGGGGCCAGGAGCAGCCCAATGCTGGCAAGATCATCAAGTAAGTCATTAGACCCAAACGCAGATTCACTAAATGTCCCTTGTTTATTTTGCATGTCACAGACGGACAGACAGCAGTAAATCTCAGTTTTGTCATTTTGTTCCTATGGTAGGTCGACCTCTCAGCATCAGTTCTGGGTTCCTGCAGAGGTGGAGGAGGAGGTGGATAACAGGGATCTGTTGGCAGAGAGCAAGAGCAGATACATCTCCTACCCTGGGACCTTCACTCCTGTCAGCCATTCCTGTAGAGCTCCTCTGGGTAATGGAAAGCTGTGTCAGAGACAGGACCGCCTCAAGGTAACAGGACAAACTCTCCTGAAGTTTACGGTTGGTTTAAGTCAGTTTCCCAAACTGCAAGTGTCTGAACTCTGTGTCCTTCAGTGTCCGTTCCACGGCCGGATCATTCCCCGTGACCAGGAAGGCCGACCGTGCAGCAAGGAGGACCGACTGAGGGAGGAGCAGGAGGAGAGGAGGAAGAGAGAGCAACAGCCTGGTGAGCTACAAAGACACAAAGCATTCCTTAATTCCAGTTTCATTTACATTTTAGTCTTCCTCTGTCAATGAAATGTGAACTTTTTAGGGGGGGTTAGTACTTGTCTTGGCTTTTAACTACGTCTTATGGTCTTACATACCAATTTACCTTGCCTTTGCTTCACTGTCAAAGCCCCCCCCCCTCTGCCATTGGTATTTTATCTAAACTGTGGTATTGGAAAGTGGTCTAGAAATAGTGTCATGGTTTTGCTTGTGCTGCAAATGCCTGACATCAGTGTGTGAATAACTGGTTAGGAAGGACAGATGATGCCTCTCATGCTCCAGCAGTAATGTTGATCACAGCTCAGTGTGCAGGGCTGGGAACCCAAATCGTGAGGGAAACCAGACCAGGTCAGCTGCCTGTTAATAATCCGTTCTGCACATGATCTTTGTCTGAATGTGCATCAGTGTGTTTGTTGTTAAGTGTGAGAAAGAGAGCCAGAGCATCACCAGTCTGCAGGATGTCCCCCAGCTGCCTACAGTTTCTTGTTAACCAGCCTTGTGTGTGTATTTGTGTGTCTGTGTGAGGCCATGGCATGCAGTCCACTGAGTTGTGAAATAGCATCTTTTGTTACCAACTACACTATCGATCCATGAGTCAATCTCACAAACACACAGGCACACACACATACACGCACAAATCAATCTCACAGTAGGAGGGACAGTGACCTGGGATGATAGACCATCGGCCTCTGATCGCCCTACCTATTCAGCCATACACACACACACATATACAGTGAGGTTAAACAGCTGGTGAGGGACATTCTAAAGGTCCATTCCCATGGTGACTGCTATGCAAAACAGTATGTAGTATTAATTAAAGATTGCCTTCAGTTTGACTCACTAGATTTAATGTTGATGAGGGATCATGTGACTCCTCTTGTGCAGAGAGGGGTATCATAAGCCTTCTGCACAAGAGAAATGTAGCTAATGAAGCTCCTCAGTGACAGATGAAAAGAAGCAGGTGGCGATCGCCATGAGAGGAAACATGCCTGTCAAAGGAATTACCAAGTCAAAGAAAAGGGACAATCAGACAAAGATTTAACTGGGTGGAAGCTAGTTAATCATTCCATTAGGCTATCATACATTGAGTATGCTGCTGAGGCCATACAAATGCAGCTAACCAGGCAGTAAAATCACAAAAATGTGGCTAAAATCGTACAAAGGCTGCAAATTATGCAGCTAACGTCATGGAGTGGCTGCTACCAAAAATCAAACAATGGCTGCTGATGATGTAATGTGTCTGATTTGGCTACATAAACCTGTGCAAAGCTCAATGTAAATTAGCCTATTAAAATAATGTGGTTTTAATTATTCACAGTAGTTATGGAATGCTGCTGCTGTATTAAACTATCTCCTAATCTTGATGTTTAAATGTCTCAAGTGTGCTGAAATGTATGTTGAGTGTGAGTCCTTCACACACAGACAGTAAGACCCAGACATAGGAGTCCATGAGGCTGAATGATAGGGATGAGAGGGATTGATGCTGCGCTACCCTGTGTTTAGTGGTGCGTAGCTGAGAGATGTCTGACCCAACCAAAGAGCCCAGATGCATCAGTGGATGTGTGTGTGTGGGGCCTGGCCCTTACCCTCTCACACACACAGATACACAGACCCCAGCTGGAAAGGCTAAGAGGTGTTGACAGAGAAAAGAGCCCTGCTGCAACACTGATTAAAGTCACAGCACTGTCTTCTGTTTTTCTTACCGATCTATTTCTTTTCTTTATATTTCTTTTTCTTCCATCTTCCATTCTTTGTTTTGTACTTTCTTTACTTCTGAAACTCATAACAACAAAGTAACAAAGGACACACACCTTTGACACGCACACACACTGAATGCAAATGCAGCTGCTCCTCTTTTAGTAGTAGTACTGATTCTCCTAAATACACCAGCTGCTTTTCAATTACTGCTTCTCTGCCTTTGTGTGTGTGTAATGAGGGATAGTTGAAGGTCCAGTCAGACCCAGGGTCAGACAGACTGATTAATAACCCCACACACACACACACACACTCTGAGCTCGGGGTCAGTGTTTTGACAGAGCAGAGAGCCCGGCTTCAATCCCATCACAATCACAGTGTAATTACTTTGCATTACTGCAGGTTTATCTCTAATTCCACCGCAGTCCGTCATTAACTAGAAGTGTCTCTTCGTTTAGACCGTCATTACTCTGCATTACAGCCGCTTTTACTTTATCAGCTCGAATTATGACATTACACTTTTCATTAACAGCAGAATTGGATCCAAATGAGTCTGTAGGACACTGTTTACTACTCATGGTCTGTAAAGCAGGGCAGTGTGAGCTCATTTGTGTTATCAGCTGTAATTACTTCATTACACTTCTCAGTCAACTTACTTTTTGTTCAAGTTTCAGGCTGTAATAGCAGCAGGTAGAAGTTGTCATTAATTACAGACAGATGGCGTGAACATCTACAGACCAAGTTATTGCTACTACAGTGAAGCAGGTGCAGCTGCAGGAAAGCTGCTGGTATACTCTTCACTTCAAATTTTCTCACCCAGTCTGGTTTGGCACAAAAATGTTATCAGTTTCAGCCGAGTGCAGTGGCAGAGAGCCCACACAGCACTGTGACCCACACTGTATATTAAAAGTGGGCTGGGCTGGGACACACTGACGGTTAGCAGTGCACCTAGGATGCAACAGTTATTTCCATCCAGAGATGTAAAGTATCTAAAGTATATAATATGTATCACTACATATTTTGGATGAGTTGAATACTTTTATTGCGAGCAGCACTTGTTACTTGATGCACCTGACAGTGGACTCCTGTGCAGCACAGAGGCTTAATGAGCACAGAGCTGCCTGTGATGGAGGCAGAGACCGAGAGGAGGTGGCTGTTTCTCAGTAGTGTGTTGCTGACCCACAAGTAAGCAGCAGTGTTTTTGTTTTCAATGAGACAGACACTTCAGTAAATTGTTCCTCTTCATCCTGTGTGCTCCTCTCATATCTCTGCCTAATGTGCTAGTTAGGTTAATTAGCAGTGCTAACAGTGCTGTTGCTATATTCTTAATTCATGTTCGTTCTATAGTGATACATATTTGAGGATATTTAGTAACAACAAAGACTGCTGGGCTGTATGTGCTGTGTATTCTGGTGAATGGTTGTATTTAGCCTGGCAACAGTGTGTTACTGATGGGTGTGTTGTTCTTTTATACATATTAGAAACACTTATTTGACTGTAGTTATGATTATTATTACTTCAAGGAATTTGTTTCGGTTAAACTAATGACTGTTCTGTGGTTCTCCCTCCATCTACATAAGTAAAGAGCCTGAGAATCCCCGTATCCTCTTTTTCATATTGTTATTGCTGTTATTGCTCCCGCCCTGCCTCTTGACTTGAACGACAGAACCACTGACCTCTATGGGCAGAAGTTTGGAATGCTTTCTTTATTGACTAGATAACATATTAAACCTTCATACTCATGCTTTCAGTATTTGAGCACGTTTTAAAACAGCACTACTCATCCTTTGGTACAGTATCTGTACTTTTACTCAAGTCTTGGTCTGGTACTTTTTACATCTCTGTTTTCGTCACCACTGATCATTAGCAGACTTCCAAAGAGGTCCGATGTGTTTCGGCACATTGATGAAGATGCGTTTTTGAAAGTATAAAAATTGCTTGGAAGTAATCTGTTTGGGGACAGATGTGACTTATGATTGCTCCAATCACATGACTATTTGAAAACACAATATAAACACACAAAAATTTGACACTTATATTTAAATGCGTCTGAATCTTCCATACCTGGAAGAAGTACCCCTAAACACCAGCCACGTATCAGAACAGTCTTTCTTTTTCTGTTGCAGACTGGCGTGATCCAGAGCTGATGCGAGACATCGAAGCGGCCACCGGAGAGGACCTGGGCTCTGATCGTGTGCGTGGCAAAAAAGGCAAAGGGAAGAAGAAGAAATATCCCAACCTTAGTGATCTGAAGCAGCACACCAACACATCCCGCTCCAGGCTGGAGAAAAAAGTCTTTAACAAGTACGTGTGATACATTCATTAGCAGACGAAGAGCTGTCCCTGAAGAAATCCTGAATGAGGGGACGTTGATATACAGATATGTCAAACACATGGATATAAGCCTCAAAGATGCTACACAGTACTTAAAAATGCTAAATATTGTGCAGGTAGATGCAAGTATATGCCCTGATTCTCAGCTGCCTGGGCTTAAATGGAGCTGCAGTTCCCCCTGTGACCTCTAGGGGCTTGCTTGTGAGCCAATCCTCACAGACCTCTGCTAAAATATCCAACACAGTAGAAATAAGCATGTTTACAGCCTCTCTTTTGTTCTCCATTGATAAGTTCCCTTTTTGTGACAGCTGTGTGTGGGGAGATTTTTTTATGGCTCACTTGTTTTCATTATATTAGGACTTCACGCAGTTATTGGTGTGACAGGTGTCTGTTGATGTACAGCATGAGCTCCATGCCCATCTCAGCTTTGCTGTCTTTGGATTAACAAGGACTCTTCAGAAACCTGTGGGTGATCGATGCTATGTCCATAGTTATTGCATTTAACTCCATAAAGTCCTTGGTTCCTACCCCTGCTTTTACTTGTAAAATAGCTTATTTATTGCTAATTTAATGGCAATTTCTTTCTACTTACCTGCGAAACAAACAGATAGAACAGAACAGTAAATGAGTGAAAGTTACATTTACAATCATGGGCATTTTAGGGTGACCCAGCTGTCAGTGAGCAAGAGGTAGGGTACACCCTGGAGAGGGGCACACAGTAATAATCAGAAGTTGTAAGTCCTTTTTCCTCTTCCTCCTCTCATGCCATGTTCTCCTGCAGGAGCAGCATGCGCAGGGTGGCTGAGGTGATGAACAAAGCGGACATACGGAAGCATGATAAGTACTCCAACCAGTTCAACTACGCTCTCAAGTGACCTTCCAATGACGTGCCTCAGCTGAAGTCAGGAGGACACTTAGCAGACATGTTTACTGTTCACATTGCAAACCTTTGTTTTCAGGCTGACTGAAAGTAAAAGCTGATCTTAGCTGCCTGGAGTGGCCTTTTATCACTGACTGATCTATTCACCTGCATGATTATCACACTGCTTTGTTAAGGCTTTCTGGAAGCCTGTGAGGTGCAGTAGCCCTGCAGACCAGACGAGAAGCTACATCCGAGGGAAGACCAGGTGCAACTGGACAACCGGAAAGACAACCTGCCTCAACCTAAAAGGATTTGTTTTGGGGGGGGATAATATATGAGCAATATGAGCATGTGGTGCTAGATTAAAATGACATAAAACACAGAGCAGCAGCTGGAATGATTTTAGGCCTTTGTTATTCAAACGTACATGTGAAGGAATGTTCTACCTCTACACATCTGCAGCTTCTTACACACTTTGTTAATTATGAAGTGTCAAACAGAAAATATTACATTTCTAATATCGTCATATGTTGGCCAGTTTTTCAAACACTATTTATAAAAGTCACTGAGTTTTTACTGCTTTTCTATTGTCTTTAAAAGTGTTGAATTGTCTGTGGACGTGATGTTGTTGTTGATTGTGGGGTAAAAAGTAAAGACGACAGTAAACCTAATTCCCCAGCGGGGTGTGCTTGTGTCTTTGTCCTCCACTTTAATGATGTTAATTCAGCACAGTGTTGACAGTGGGGAAGTAAAGGTAATGGATTCAATGGAAGCTGAGAATTAGTAAGTAAATGCTGTATTAACATGATAAAGGTTTTGTGTGTCATTAAAAATGTGATATCAATATGAGCATGGGCAATATGTTCATATGAAGTAGTGCTGTGGCCTTTTTACACTATTACTATATGCTCAGTCATGCATTTTGTGTCTTTGGGTTGTAATTACTAAGGTAATAATGCGTCACTATGTTGCAGATGGTAATAGTGAGGACGTAGGCTGCAGGAGGAGCTGGACCCATGCTGGGTCCTGGTGAGGAAGTGTTCACTGTCCAAAGACCTAAAGATTCCAGCACAGATTAGTAAACCTGCATGTAAGAGGTATGTCCTATGATTCATCTAAAGACAGGGCCTGGTCCGGCCTGCCCACTGGGCTAGCAGTGGCCTTAAAGTAGGTTAGTATATTACATCTATGAACCAGTCATTTGGTGATAGTTCACATATTGAAGGAAGCTACTTAACCTCCTAACTTCAGGTCTGATTAAATCTACATATGATACACATTGATCACTAAAGCTTATACTAAAACTAATGTCTCAGTACTGTCTTACCAGACCTCCACTTTGTGACAGCACCAACTCTATCTCTTCCCATATGTTATTACTGCTTTGTTAGACAAAAGAAATTCAAGCCGACCGATCCTTTTAAAGCTAGCATACTGTAGGAGTGGATCCAGATGTGTTAAACCAATAGAATGAAGCGTAACAACACATGTAATCACTGCAGTAAGTGAACGGCTGAATATGTGTCTAGGCTATGCTAGCATGCTGTTTCTTCTTGCTAATATCTCTGCAGCTTGCAGCTATATTGATCATAAAAGTGAGTCAGCCTGGACTTTGCCAACATGTAACAGTCAGATCAGGACATTCTGCCACAAAGGGAATTTTCTCTGATTGATTTGTCTTAAAATGTCTTGTTGGCATCAGAATGTGTTTATATCTGTGGAATGACAATCACTTACAATCTAACTGATGAGTCCTGGAAACTTTACAGGACCATGTGACACACATACAGGAAGTGACGACACTAACCAGCTCTGTTTAAATCGGGGAATGAGCTGTGACGTCTTTACAGTAAAGATGGACGACTCTAGCTGTGGCTGCTCCGCCCTCTGTCTCTGGCTGGACTTCTTCTTCCTTACTCTCATTATAAAGAAGTTCACTGGGGTATTCTTTCTGTTCAGTTGCCATCTTTTTAATATCAAAGGACGATATCAGGTTGAGCTGAGGAATCGGTACATCCAAGGTTTTATGGAAACTTCACAAATTCAATAAATAACAGAACTGAAAACGATCACAGCTGGAGTTACACGGTACAACAGATCAGGCCATTCCTTTGAAGTCATAAATAAACATTCAATATTCAGACAGACTTTCAACTCAAAGAAACCAACTATGTGTCTATTAGTTTAAAACAGCATTCAGAACAGCTAGAACATAGATTTATGTACAGTTTCTGGTATATTCACATTCTATCAAAATAATCCGTTCAAATGAAAATGTTGCAGTAAAAAGGAGAGCGGGGCTGACTGCAGTCCGTTCACACACTTCAGTCACTACAGGTGTGTGCTGTAGACACACTGTCTGTCAGCAGTGTGTCTGTCAGCAGTGTGTGTCTGTCAGCAGTGTGTGTCTGTCAGCAGTGTGTGTCTACAGGTGTGTGCTGTAGAAGGCCGGTGCAGCATAGCTCTGCGTGCCCAGCATGAAAGGAGACAGGACGTGGCTCGCGGTGAGGAAAGGCAGCTGGACCAGGCTCCCGGCCGGTGGGTGGTGGTGGCCGGCGTAGCCAGCATGCATGGCCAGGTGCCCGCTGACCGGAGGGGATGGGCTGAGAGGGCTGAGGCTCCCCAGGCCTCCTGCCGCCGCTCCCCCACCGCCTCCCGCTCCGGCGCCGGTGGGGGCGGAAGTGTCGGCTCCCGGGTTCTGTTTCTTCCACTTGGTCCGGCGGTTCTGGAACCAGATCTTGACTTGGGTCTCGGTGAGGGAGAGGGAGAGGGCCAGGTTGAGGCGCTCGCACACTGACAGGTAGCGCGTAGATTTGAACTTGTTCTCCAGCGCCACCAGCTGCTCGTAGGTGAAGGCAGTCCGGGCTCTACGGGGCTTCCCCGACTTGGAGTCTGAGCCTGAGCGTTTCCTCTTGGGCTTTGTCCCTTGACTCCCGTTGCTCTGGGCACCGCTGAGTTGGCCTCCAGGGCCTCCGTTGGGGCTCTTGGTGTCCCTGCTGGGGTCCTGGTGGCTGTGCTGGCTCAGCTCTCGGTCTCCATTACTGGGCAGAGCGGAGCTGCTCTCCTCACTGCTGTAGGGCCCATCAGGGGCATCCGAGTCTGGGGTCCCTGATCTGTGGTAGTCATCCTCATCTGGACTTCTGTATACAAAGCCTTCCTCTGGTAAAACACACAACAAAGAGGAGTTTAAGTGCAGGAAGAAACCTTTTGTGACAGTGTGACAGAACTTCAGATCCAGTTTGTGCACTGAACAGTTCTGGGTCGGGTTCAGCTCAAATACTTTAATGTTAGAGAATCACCACAGCTCCAATGTTAAAATAAACAAGTCTCTGAAGACCTTGAAGAAGAGTTTCCTGACCTATCCCCTCCCTGGGTTGACTCTCTGCACCTCACCTTTTCTCAGTCACTGCAGCCACGGTGGTCTCAGCAGTAAAAGCTGCAGCCTGTAACAAGCTGCTACGATCAGTCTGTACGAAGAAGCTTCTTCAATGGATAACTTGGATCCTTATGTGTCCTTATGGATAACTTATGTCAACTCTCACTTTTCAGGCATTATTCAATATGGTGTCATTTTGTGATGTTTCTATGAATTTGCAGCAATATGACTGAAACAATGTGCTTTTCTACCGCATTTATTAACAGGACCATTAGAGCTGTTATGGCTTATTTTTGGAACAGGCCCTCAGCAAACAAACAGATGTAATTAAATACTCACACACCAGGTAATACCTGTAGTTCAAATTATAAACATGAATAGCTGAAATTAGCACTACAGCCTACTGATTGACTTTAACACCTTCTATTTATTTAGGGACAAACTTATCCACAAAGTTCGAAACATTTCCATCCCATCATGCACTGGCTGATTATTGGCTTTTCCTTCATTTCTAAATGAAAATAGAAGTTTACTTTTTTCTTTACGATTGTTCAAACAAATAATCAAGAGAAAGGAGATTTGTGGAGGTGACACCCTCCACCATAAAATAATAAGCACATTTTAAAATGTATGACATGTAAATACTGTAAATATTCCTCACTACATTTGGGCTGTATTGTGACCATTCAGAGGCCTAAATGACTTGAATTTAAACTTTCCACAGCTTTTTACGTGGTGTCTTTTGATTTTTAGTTTATTCAAAGAAATTTACTTTAAAACAAAAAGAAGAAAATAAGAGGATTACAGGTGCAGGAACCACAGTTTTATCCTAATTCATTGAAAGATGTCTACGATTGTATTTTGAAGGGTTCCATGGTTTGAGTTGATCTTTATCTATTTTCTCTTAAATCTGACACACATTTAACATGTCATAATAGATTGTCTTGTTTAGGATGGCATTTTATAAGCAGCTAATGAAATGCATGCAAAGGTCTTAAGACAAAAAATAATGTTTTCCCATTATCCCAGGGTACTGTGACACTAAATCTATAATAAGTAACCCTGCATCTGCTTCTGTCATTTAAGCTATTTCTGCTTGTATGTATAATTTTTCTACCATTAGAAAATAACAGGCCTTTTTTAAACGTTTGGTTAAAAATCACTCTTGGGTCATAATTCTCTACCTTTGATTCTCTTGTGTATTTTATTGTTTGTCATGTTTTTGTAGATAGAAGTCATCAGGTTGAATTCTTGTTGTTTGTGATTTTTCTAAATTCAAATATACTTTGGAATAGTGTCACCGCGTCAAGTCATCGAAATCCGAGTGAAATGAAATAAAGAGCTGAAATAAAGGGGAACATGGATGGAATGGGCTCTGGGCCGCCTGATCTCAGCCGGAGGAACCGGAGCTGCCTGCAGCTGATGGAAATGGGCTCTCAGTGCAGACCGCTGCTCGGAGCAGATATTCACCGATCAATACCACCGATCAAAGCTGCCCCTGTTTCCTCCTGAACCCACTCACAGGCCAGCTGTGTCTGCGGAGAGACACGTTACACTTCCTGTCAGAAACACACCCGTTCATAATTATGATTCTTCCTTCATCCCACTGTGGAAGTCTTTCTGACCCTACACTCTTGGGCCATCAGAGACCTGAGACCATCCTGAAATCAGACGGATCCACACGAGGACTCGAGCCTGAAACGACTTCCCCAGATTTGTACAGATTCTTTTTATGGTTTAAAGGTTCCGAGTGTTTTGTCATAAGAAGCCATGTGAGCAATGCAATGGGCTATCTGTGCAGACAGGCCTCTGGATAATCAAAATGATATAGTTCTATTCAAAAGTATGAACTGACACTTTTTATCACGCTGTGTAAATTAATGTGAAGGCCTCGATACATTCACAGTGTGGCAATGGGCCATAGGCTTATTAGGAATTGTTTGAATGACACATAAAAATAAAACATTGGGATATGATTTAATAAAAGAACAGCTATATGTGATGTGCTGGTTTCCAGAGGCCTGGACCAGGAGGAGACCATGAAGGGGGACTTACTGCTCGGGTATTCATCCGCACCGTAGCCGCCCTTGCTGGGCTCCATGCTGGGCTCGCGCTCCCCGCCTCCTGCTCTCCGGTTCTCTGCTCCGTACGCGAGCGGCTCGCGCTCCCCGCGGTGGCCCGCGTGCTGCTGCGCTCGCCGGTTGCTCGTGAACTTGTTGGGGTCCAGGATGTCCAGCACGGAGAAGGAAGTGGTCCGGTGCCCGGTGGGGCCCTACAGGAGCACAGCGGAATTATCAATGTGTTGGATTCACCTGCGTTTATTTTTTCAATTATGAATTTCACAAGATCCACTGTAATACAAACACATCCTCATTATATGTATGGATGTTTGTAAAATTACCGCCACGGTTAGTATCACACTGAGGACATAGTCCTAATACTAACAATAACAATAATAATAATATTAATACAATACCAATACTAATAATAATAAAAACAAGAATAATAATATTAATAATAATAACAGTAAAACAACTACTACTAATAATAATAATATTAATATAATAACAATACTAATAATAACAAAAACAAGAATAATAGCAATATTAATAATAATAACAGTAATACTACTACTACTACTACTAATATTAATACAATAACAATACTACTAATAATAAAAACAAGAATAATAATATTAATAATAATAACAGTAAAACAACTACTACTAATAATAATAATATTAATATAATAACAGTAATACTACTACTACTACTACTAATATTAATACAATAACAATACTACTAATAATAAAAACAAGAATAATAATATTAATAATAATAACAGTAATACTACTACTACTACTAATATTAATACAATAACAATACTACTAATAATAATAAAAACAAGAATAATAATATTAATATAATAACAATACTACTAATAATAAAAACAAGAATAATACCAATACTATAATAATAACAATAATAATACTCATAATACCAACAATAATAATATTAATATAATAATGACAATAGTAATAATAATACACCATGCTGACAGCTTTCTCCACAGCTGAAGTGTTGAAGCATCAAAGGCAGCGGACGTGTTTGTGTGCTGCCCTCACTGTTATAGCAACACACACAGCAGCCAATAAAACGCGCGGTAAACTGTATTCATAAAGCAAAGACCCACAAAATGAACACAAATCAAGCGCATTTCCTACACAGCATCTGTGGCGGTCAACAGGGTATCAGAACATAAACGTTAAAAAATTAGACTTATTTCTAGGTTATTTATTTCTCTTATTTTGAAGGATTCCAGCGTGGAATGAAACGTAGAATCCCGTTTATAATACGCATATGACTTAAATCAGTTGGAGCTGCGCGTGTTAGCCTGCATGATGTAGAGATGCGCTGGATTTATATCCTGATTTATGAGGAGCCAAAAAGGTGGCCAAGTGTGTGGAGCAGATAAAAGGTGGCGCAGCGTGGGTCCCCTCCTGCACGTCCTGATTAGGATCATTCATTTATTAATGAGGCCAGTCTGGAGCATGTCGACATGAATAATCCCACATTAATAATATTATAATTCTCTCTGAAATAATCCCAGGGAGGGACCCAGGGGCCCATTAACATCTAATGATAAGAATAATCACACAATACCGCGATCAGAGCAGTGATTAGCTGGAATAATCCTTTCATTTAAGACCCGCTTGTAATCCACGACAGAATAATCTAGCCTAATGTTACCCGGATACAGCTACATTTAAGGATTCCCCAGCTATGTAACATGTATTTTTACACTAATATGGGATTTTTGTTCGGTCAGAAACGATTTAGTTTAACAGAAAAGAAACGTTTTGTTTTTAAGATTAAAATACGTCATTTTGACGCCATAACCTGTTTTTGTTAGTTTGTACAGTTCAGGCGCAATAAAACAACAGTTCACAAACTGTTTCGATTCGTTTTTAACAATAAAACAACAGTTCACAAACTGTTTCGATTCGTTTTTAACAATAAAACAACAGTTCACAAACTGTTTCGATTCGTTTTTAACAATAAAACAACAGTTCACAAACTGTTTCGATTTTATTTTTACAGGTTGACACTGACTTTATTTAAAGCTTATATCATAATAGGTTAATTATCTTACTGAAGGCCGTAGACATCTGTAATACAGGCCCATGTCTTAACAACAGGGAAATAGAAAAACATGTTTTTACTTCAACTCTGGCCGAAGTTCAATCGTTTTTCATCATTTTATTAGGTAATAAAAATCTAAATAAACCTCGAAATGAATAAAAACCTATATTATTTCCATGCTCTCTTGGAGTTCCCTTGCTCTGTATTGATCTATCTTAATGAACTTCTCCACCGCATGGACTGTCCGCTGCTCTCTCAGAGACACATCCGTTTGTCCCCGTGTTTACCTGCTGTGGCGGGGCCAGCACCGGGTTCGTCGGCGGAGGTTCCGAGTGGTTCTCCAAGGCCTGAGCATCTCTGCCTCCGGATAACGCGGTGGAGAAGAGCCGCTTCTCCCCAGCTGCGCCTCCATCCAGCAGGTCTCCGCTGTCCGGGCACACCACCGTCTGGACCCCGTCTCCGCCGCCGCCGCCGGGCGCCGCAGGTACCGCTCTGTCCCGACTCATCACTGGCTGGACCGAGTCCACTACGGGCCCTGCTACGACTCTGTCCCGGTTTATAACGGTCTGGACCCCGTCAGTTCCGGGCCCTGGTACCGCTCTGTCCCGGTTCATCACTTTATTCTCCTCTTCCCATATAATAAGAATCCGGATTAAAATGCGGATTATGTGTAAAAAAAATGCCTAAAAAGCTTCAAACCGATCTAACAGATCTGCGTGGAAGTCATGTCAAAATAACTTTACACCACAGACCAAGTCCCATCAACATCCAGTGTGAGAGGATGCTGCCAGTCCGTCAGAGTTCTCCATAGGCGGCCTGAGGGCTGCAGGGGGTCCGCTCAAACTTTAACTTCTCTGCCTCCTTGTCTCCGGCTCCTTCCGCTTCATCCTCCGCACATCTGCCGCGGCTCCACGGCGTCTCCGGCGACCTGCTGTCTGTCTGCTACGGCGCCCTATCCCGTGTTGGCACGCACACATCAACAGCGCTCCGGCGTCCCGACCCCG
This sequence comes from Parambassis ranga, assembly GCF_900634625.1. NCBI lineage: Eukaryota > Metazoa > Chordata > Actinopteri > Ambassidae > Parambassis > Parambassis ranga. Next base: position 581,507 of record NC_041031.1, read on the forward strand.
CTCTATGGTCACCGGCGTGTGCGCGCTCTGAGAGCCTGGCGTGGGACGGACGCGGATCTCTGTCTAATAGTTAAAACCAGCTCGCGCCTCTCTCTCTCCCTCTTCATTAGTGAACCCCGCTCTCCCCTCCTCCCCTCCTCCCTGTCTTCCTCAGCTCTGAACGCCTTTTTTGGCTGTTAGCCGGCCCCCTGGAGGACCCTCTGTCATACACCACATTTCTCTGTGCGTGTGTGTGTGTCCGTCTACTTCCTTATTTATTATTCCCATTCAACTCTGCAGGTTGTAATTGGCTACAAATTAATCCCACTTGCGCTAATAGGCTATTACCATCTCGTGGCTGCACACGCACACGCGCACGCACAGGGCGCTCGAGCGCGCGGGAGGAAAAGAGGCGAGGGAGAGCGCGCGGGCTCTGTGAGAGGCGGATTCACACGTCAGCAGCTAACGGGTTAAATTAGCGGCCGGTGCAGATGACCCATGGAAGACACTCTGAGCTGATGTTTGTCAGAAAGTTCCAGGAGCTGCTGGGTCAGGCTGGACCGCCGTAAGCGACGCGTCGCCTCCCTCCTGCGTCACTTGTGCGTCCACCTTATCTTAATGCAGATTCCAGGGCAGGGCCTCTCCTCAAAACTCAATTACTGCCTGAATAAAGCCGGTAATGTCCCCACTGCAGTGAAATATTGATTCCTAATCCTTGGCAGTCATTACTATGCCAGAAAATAATAGACCACAGAATTGGATTTTGATTTAACACACGACGTGTTTATTCTAATGCAGGGACTTAATATTCCGTTGACTCTCATTCCAGCAGGAGAGGGACCAGTGATGGAGGCGGTGACGCCACACTTTTTATACTGTTGTGGAAAGAAGAAAGACAGAGGCGATGGGCCACTCTTCCTGTCCTCCTCCCCGGCCTCCACACAAGGTCAGCTCCATGTAATTGCCTTGCTCAATGATCCTTAGGAGGAAGAAATTAAAAGTTGAGCAAAATAATGACTGAAACACTGAGACATGATTAGCCAATCAGAGAGCGGAGGCCCTTTGATCTACTTCCTGCTTCCAGCCCAGGCTTTATGGCTTTATTTTAAAACAGTCAATATATTAACTGTATTAAATATCATAGCAGCTTATTCACCTTGGGAAATATTAGCATTGTAACTGTAAGAACCATAAAGCGCTTCCATGGCACACTGCTACAGGAAGGATGAGAAGAGGACGGGACAGTGGCCTGTTATCACCACTCACCTGCTCAGAGCAGCTTTTTCTACAATTCCCAGAGAGAATGAAAATTAAAGGTATGAAAGAACTTGCATCTCAAAAACATCAGTCTGGCCTGTTCTGCAGCACGTCTGTGACAGCACGGCGGAATAATGACCTGTGTATTAAAGTGAATACACATTTGTAGAGCTGAGCTGTTATCGAAGTGACGCAGAGGCCAACAAACACCATAAACCAGACAGTATGTTACAGCTGGGCAGTCCATAAAGTCTGTGTGTGGGATTACTGAGTCATCATTAACAATCCATTTAAAGTGAGGATCTGGTAAATGTGATCAATTTGCAACAATTTCTGCTTCATTTTATTATTTCATCTAAACACACACACACACACACACACACACACACACACACACACACACACACACACAGCCCCGGTTCCCACAGTGTGTGCCAGCAGACAGTGTGGGAACCTCTCAGCATACATGTGTGTGTGTGTGTGTCTATAATTATTCTAATGAAGGTTAATGAGCTCTGCTCAGCCTCCTCTTTATTAAATTAATCTCCGCCAGTAATGAATCATAATTACTATAATTAGCAGCTTGAGCTGGTGGCCGGGCAGAGCGAGGTGATGACACCGAGGCTTTCACCACCAGCTTCATGTCCCGTCCCTGCGCTGTCTCTGCTCCCTGAGGGCTCTGCTTTATTGGAACGGTGTGAATGTTGTGTCCTGCTGCTTGTCCATGTGTTTTTATTTCTACACTACATTTCTGCATATGTATAACCATTCATTCACTCAAGACATTGTTTAATGTATAACTAATTGAAACTAAAGAGAGATGCTTTGGGAAAGGCCATTCACCCAATACGACCACAGGAAACATATCCATGACCCACACACATTTGTAAACAATAATATGGTGAGCCTGGGGTTTTTAGACCTTTGCTTTTAATAGATTTATACAATGGATTAATGTGGGTGCCAACGTTTGCCATAATTAAATGTAATTAGATCATAATGTCAGTCCCTTTATTGAGTGTGTATAACTAACCACAGCAAACGCTGAAGTGTTTTCCTGCCACACACATTTATAATGTATCAAACCCAGATCCCCACATCTGTACAGCCCTATGGATATGAACTATAATCCAGCCATCCTGTTTTTCTGTGTCTTTTCAAGGTTTTATATTTCAGATTAGCTCTCCTCCTCTTCCCCATTACAGGAGTAATAGCCCCCCATCCTCCACTGTCACACACTTGACACACACATACCCGCAGTTAGACACTCAGATAGCATCTGACCTGAAGAATTAATTAAATATGATAGCTGATTAAAAATAGCATAACTAATAGTGTAATATCTCAAGCTGTCGTCTTTAATAGTCAACATTGTGTGTGTGTGTCTTATCTGCTGCAGACAGACTCTCACTATTGATTCCTGTTCATTTCAGTTGTCAGGCAGAGCACTCAGCTCATCTGGAATCATTAAACTCTTCGTCTCTCTGGCTCCCCCTGTGTCTCTGCCTGTCTCCCCCTATGTCTCTCTGTCTCCCCCTATGTCTGTCTCTGTCTCCCCCTATGTCTGTCTTTGTCTCCCCCTTTGTCTCTGCCTGTCTCCCTCTATGTCTCTGCCTGTCTCCCCCTATGTCTCTCCCTGTCTCCCCCTTTGTCTCTGCCTGTCTCCCTCTATGTCTCTGCCTGTCTCCCCCTATGTCTCTCCCTGTCTCCCCCTTTGTCTCTGCCTGTCTCCCTCTATGTCTCTGCCTGTCTCCCCCTATGTCTCTCCCTGTCTCCCCCTGTCTCCCTCTATATCTCTGCCTGTCTCCCCCTATGTCTCTCCCTGTCTCCCCCTATGTCTCTGCCTGTCTCCCCCTATGTCTCTGCCTGTCTCCCCCTATGTCTCTGCCTGTCTCCCCCTATGTCTCTCCCTGTCTCCCCCTCTCTGTCTCTCTCTGTCTCCCCCTATGTCTCTCTCTGTCTCCCCCTATGTCTCTCTGTCTCCCCCTATGTCTCTGCCTGTCTCCCCCTCTCTGTCTCCCCCTGTCTCTCTGTCTCCCCCTATGTCTCTCTCTGTCTCCCCCTATGTCTCTGCCTGTCTCCCCCTCTCTGTCTCTCTCTGTCTCCCCCTATGTCTCTCCCTGTCTCCCCCTATGTCTCTGCCTGTCTCCCCCTATGTCTCTGCCTGTCTCCCCCTATGTCTCTCCCTGTCTCCCCCTCTCTGTCTCTCTCTGTCTCCCCCTATGTCTCTCTCTGTCTCCCCCTATGTCTCTCTGTCTCCCCCTATGTCTCTGCCTGTCTCCCCCTCTCTGTCTCCCCCTGTCTCTCTGTCTCCCCCTATGTCTCTCTCTGTCTCCCCCTATGTCTCTGCCTGTCTCCCCCTCTCTGTCTCTCTCTGTCTCCCCCTATGTCTCTCTCTGTCTCCCCCTATGTCTCTGCCCCTATGTCTCTGCCTGTCTCTGCCCCTATGTCTCTGCCTGTCTCCCCCTATGTCTCTGCCTGTCTCCCCCTATGTCTCTGCCTGTCTCCCCCTCTCTGTCCCCGTACGTCTGCTTACTTTTATCCATGTATATCCATTTTCAGCAGGGTTTTACTTGGACAAGACTTCAGTGTAGTAGCACCAGGGTGATATTTAATATTGATAAGGAGACTTTAGGATATGTTATTGCTCCGCTCCATTGTTGCCCAGGAACAGCTAAAATACATTTGCATTCCATCACTGACACGCAGCCATGCTGCTGCCGCTGCTGAAAAGAGATCCTAACAAATGGATTCTCCTGTCTGAGTTATATCTACTGATAGAATGTTTATGGTTCAGATGGTAACCAATATACTAATAGGCCTCTGTAATATCTGATCTAATATTTATATATCTCTAATATTTGTGATTGGTTGCAACGTCTGGGAATAACCCTGATGATTTCATCATGGCTTGGTTTTGTTACTCTTGTTACGCTTTCTACAAGCCTGCATGTTGTCCATTTTTTAAAGTAGCATTGTTACCTGCTGGTAATAGCTGGGTGTTATATCAAATTGCTGAAAAGAGGGTGAATGGATTGATGGACGGATTTGGGATGACAGACCTGTGACTTGACCCTCACCTCCGAGCCTGACAGGAGGTCACTTTGGTGATCCCTGTGGAGACCCCGAGGCCAGGGTGAGGCTGTGAGGCCAGATGAGTTTTTATTGGTGGAAGTCACAGCTCAGTGACCACTGTGTGTGTGTTCTAGATGGTCCTCAGTTGAAGCCTGCTTTCCAGGCATATTATGATATGCCAATCACTTAGTTAACACTACCTCATTTGTGGCCTGATATTAGATCTGTTAAAACATTAGCATCATATCTAAAGCATTTCCACTGTGCTCTTTAGTGCATAGCCACATTTCAAACTGGCTTATGATATAGATGTTTATATATATTTAGCCAGAAGGCCTCGGCATTGTTCTGGTTAAGCTATGGGGGAAAAACTCGATGTGCTGACTCAGCTGTGTTCTTATAAACATACACACAGATTACTACCAGATCAATATTTATGAGCTATCATGGGCCTGACAAAGCAAAACATTATGGCAGCCAATTGCTGCAGTCTAACGTTCAGAGATGTCATTTTATTATCTGCTAATTGATTCATCATTTAATCACTCATCACCAGGAAATTACCCTGAAAATGCCCCATCATGTGTTTAAATGTACAGGCAAAATGCATAATCATAAAAGAAGCAGAGGTCAGTTCTTAGTTATGGCTAATAAACCTCCCTTTGTGCTGTTATGCCAGCATGATGTTTATAAAACAAAATATAAATAATGTCCAGGCGTGCAAACAGGATTCATTATTTATCTGCTCACTGTAATTACCAGCCACTTTTAATAGAACAAAGTGAAAGATATTTGTAATATTTTACCATTGTTAAAAGGTTTAGCTGACCTCAAACAAAACATCAACAAATAATGGCTATGTATTGTGTTGCATACATATATATTTCTAGTTAATCAGCCAACACCATTTATTTCTTTTATCATAAATTGGTCTACTAGGTCATGCACTAGGTCACCAGCCTGCAGTCAGCCAGCATTTGTTAGTGGTGTGGAAATGATCTAACAGCAGTGATCTGCTGGATTACATTCCTCCCACCTGGAATACATTTGAACATCTGGACAGTGGTGGTCATTAAGGCTACATTCAGACTATCCAGCTGAAGCAACTTTAACCTGTGATGTGACTTTTTAATCATTTGTACGCACACACAAATTCCATCCTCAATCCGGATCTTTGAATCAGGATGTGTTCCTAAATCAGCTCTACATCAGATGTGTGTGTTTCAAGAACACACGGAATCTATGCATCATCAGGTTACACAGATGTCACATATTTAAATAAAAATACATACAATCAATGAATCTCTGATCCAAATAGACCTAACCTGCATTTTTGTTTTTTCCACAGATGCTGCTCAGTGACAGTCACCCCTCAAATATGAGGAAAGTTGTTCTGTTGTCTCAGAGCTATTTTACCAGCCCCATTCTACAGATGTATTACACCTCGAGTTAACTTTCCCCTATAATTTCAGCCTCTGGATCCCTGAAGGTACCAGGAAACAGCAAATATGCAGGAACATGTTCCACCACTGCTGCATTTTATGCATCTACCCTCATTGGTACTAATCTTCCTCAGACGTGCAGTGTTAAATAAAGACAGATAAACTGTGTCCGCTTCTGCACCAGGCAGCACATTGTAGTGAACACTACTATCCACAGAGCTGCACTGCAATGGAATACTACTCAAAACAGCATGTACAAAAGATCAGAACTGTGCAAGAGACTACTCCAAGATGTTTGTGAGGTGCTGAGATAGAGTGTCCAGCTTTAAAAAGCTGAAATCACTTTAAGGTCTTTGTGGGTCTTCAGGGCTAAAATGGCTCTTTCACACTGTAGCAATGATATCTCCGCCGCACAGTCCTGCAGTCTGTGTGTGTGTCAGTGATTGGTTTCTGTTTTATGGACTGGCTAGCAGAGTGCTAGTAATCCGTAGAAATAAATCTGCTTTATTTGACCTTAGTGTTAACTCCAATAAAATACACTTTACTGCTGGGAGGACACAGCCGCACACACAGTGGTCAGGTCATAGCTGGCCACTTGACAACGTTTATAAGGACACAGAGAGGGAGACCTTCTTTCCACCAGAGTCCACTCAGTATTTCAGCTAATGAAAGTGCAAGCTTCTGCTTCCTTCCCCAGACACTGTAGGAATGTGCACTGTGCACACCGCTAACATCTCTGATTTCCACTTCACTTGTTGCAGTTGTTTATTCTGTGTCTTTTATGCACTTATTTCCTTATAAACACAGATAAAATTGTCTGATGACATACAAACTGCTCCCTGCTAGTTTCCAAAGATGCTCAGTGACCTGATTGGTTGAAATTATGTAATGATGTTCTCTGGCTGACCTGATATATGATAAATGTGTAGCACAATTGATATTTCAAGGTAGGTCTTCCAGAACACATAGACCCCTGTAATGAGTCTAACATGTCGTCACCGTGGTCAGGCGTTCTTTGTGTCTTCTGTCCACTATAATAGTATATATTTTTTAATGTATTGTTTTGCTATGTAGAATTGCATGAGCATATACTTATAGACTCCAACCAAGGACAGGTGCTTGAAACAGCACTACACAGTGCCCGGGTGCTATATGCAGCAGTTAATGTGGGGCTGTTACAAGTTGCTGTCATAAGTCTTGTGCATGTTTGTTACTTATTTCAGTATTATTGAAATTCTGAGATGCCTGCATTTGTAATAACATCAAAGTGAATATGGGGATTTGAATGCCTGCACAAACGCCAATCACTGAGGTGCATATATCCATATATTGAATGCTTCAGGCAGGGCAGATTGCTTACATGCTTTTTGTAGCAATATGGTAAATAGTACTTTGAAGTATAGGGCCTTCACAGAACATTACAAACTTCATTTGATGCCTCCATTGTCATCAGCTCTCTTGTTCCTGTCACATCCAATCACAGGAAAAGAAACACTTCCACTCTTCATAATTAGGACAAGATGTTCCAGTCTGAGGAGCACCAGCTTGGATAATTAAGTCTTTGACAATTATAAACCAAGAGGTACCAAGCCCATTCACATGTGATGATTCCTTTAGCTGCCACAACGATGGCTCTTTTATTGTTATTGGCTGAACCGAGCCTGGAAAGTAGAAAATAAACCTAATGTTAGCTGTTTTCAGTTCAAACTGTTATGATACTTTTACTGTAGGCTACATAAGTACAGTACATCATATGCCCTTATCCATGCAAGTAGCAGTATTACTGACCACACAACTCTTGGTGGAAGGCCCACTTACGCTGATGCTTGTTCCTAAAGCTAAACTTGTAGATGTGTAGTCCTGAGGTTTTCATGGCATGTTCTGGAGTCTTTGAGTGTAAAGTTCAGACCCTGTAGAAAAGTTTGAACATATACATGAGTATCTATGAACCATTGGTTGATATGAAATGCCTGTCCACAGGGCTCTGTGGTAGAAACCTAAAACAGGTAAGACACGGTTCGGCCAAAAAAAGAACCCAGTGTGAAACACAGCACCTTAAAAATAACTGAAACCAATAACAGTCATTATTCAGCCCTGGCTGCTGCACAGGAGCTGTCCATGTGCTACAGATACACTAAAACACTGTGCTCCACAACGACAAATCAAATCAGCAGACATGTTTCTGTTTTTATGCAGAGCCTGGAGTGTGTCATTTATCCCATAATCCTATATAGGTGATCAGATAAATGAACCTGATACTAACGAGGAAGAGACGCTGATCAAAACTTTAGCAGGAAAAAGGTGATAAGGAATCTAAGTGTAAGGGTCTGAACAAACTGTTTGTGCCTATCAAAGCAGCAGCAGCTGTGCTGCCACCTGAGTGAAGGAGCATGTGCACCAAATGAAACACAAAGAGAACTGGACATTTGACTTTCTCCACTGAATTACAGTGATAGCCGTCAGTGTTGCTACAGACTGAACAGGTGACTAAAAACTAGTTATTAGCACACACTAGCACACAACACAGTTTGTTTTCAGTTTAAAACCTGCATCAAACAACATCATCTCGTATAGTGCTGCTGGCTTATATATGGCTTATATAGCTAATGTTGCAAATGTGTTCCGCTACAAGTCAATATCACCGGAACGTTCTGTCAACAATGAAGGCCAAAGTACGGGTAATAAAGGCCGCAGCTGTGTGGATGGGGCCACTGCAACCCCAAAATGAAAGTAGACCACTGAACACAGGGACTATAATATGAAATATCATATCTCATTCAGACAATTAAACTGTAATAAAAGCTTTAGGACCAAGAAAACTTGTCACTTTGCAGGTTTTCCACATTTTATCATGCTTCTGAGGACATGGGCCGAACACAGGCACACGTGCACATGAAGATGCACGGCTGTCAGGTATAACATCAGAGCTGCAGGCACAGACATGCGGCATGTGTGCTGCAGCAGAAAAAAGCAAATAAAGCAAATAGTGTTATCAGTAATTTAACAGCAGGCTGATATGGCCTATTGATCTGTCCACTGGAATCTTTTATCTCCACAACACAATGTATCCACTCTGCTGTTTATGACCCCAACCACCACAATCACACACACAGTAAAACACAAGCCACGGGTCTATCAACGCCACGGCAGAGACAGCTGACCATAATAAAGACACACACATGAACACTATAGAAACACAAAAGACTCCTGACACCATTCACTCTCGGTTTTAATCTCACCACTAGGAGTCACCAAAGTTGAAAATTCTGTGATACAACACAAACAATTGACTTCAGTTCACTGTTTCTAATGCATCACTACATGAACTACAGGTTTATTCAAGTACATAATCATAAAAACCTGGCAGGAGAGCCAGAGAGTAAAATAAGGATAAGCAAAACATGTCGACAAACCCAGACAATGGACTTGTGTGGATTAAAGGGGTCTGCAAATACTGAACAGAGGGGAACTTTAGGCCTCAGGGCGATGAGGCAGAAACAGCCCCAGAAGTGAAGACGTCCAGGAGCTAAAATGATCAGTGGTCCTTAAAGTTGCAGGGTTCATTCTGATTGACTCAACATCATAGATGTACACCAGTTCAATTAGGTGGAAACAATAGGCATTAAACACACAGAACTCTAGCAGAGTCAAGAGAAAGAACAGCAGCTGGAAGGAGGAAGACATGAAAAGGAAAGTTCAGGGCTGATTAGAGGGGCCGCCTTACAGCAGCCTCTAGGTCCTGGATCTGAAGCATGTCTGTGCAGGGAGGTTGCACAGGTCATTCTACCAGCACATCAACGTAGCATCAGTGGCCAGCTTCATGAGCAAACGTCTCCAAGATTCCAGGACAGTGGCCAAACATGGAGCATGTGGCAGAGCAACCATATTGTAGGACAGGATCAGTAGCTCCGTTCCAGAAACAGAATAATGTCATCATCAGATGAGGGGTCAAACCCGGGCAGATTTATATCTGAGCTGGGAAGGTTACACTACACTTACAGAATGACATGGAGTTTTGTTCCCAGGCTTTTTCTTTAATGCAACCCCTCTGCCCAGTGTCTGCCCAGGTACTGGCTCCCTGACCAGAGGCTTCAGCTGTTAGACTGACAGGCTATGCTATCTCTGGATACACCTGGCCCACACCTGCGTGTACACACCACTGCACTGTGCCAGGCCTCCTCTCCACATCTACTCCGCTCATCCGTTCTATCCATCATAGAATTAAACGACAAGCACTGCAGTTAAAATGCCCAATAAATGTTCATCAAGCACCGTTCAGCCATTACATCTCCTTTATGGCAGCCGCGGTGCCAGCAGCAGTCGCAAACCTTTTGTTAATTAAGATCATCCCATTAAGACACTAATTAACAATTAGCATAAACATAATTAGTGAATGCTGACATTTGGCGTGCTCCATTGTTGAAATAATTTCTAGAAATTGCCCTCAGAGAGGTTTTTGTCAGGGGGGATAATGGCAGCACTTTGTCACACACACATACAGCAAGCGAGCTAGCTAATTGTCATGAAATGTGTACGTGTTTAGGAGAGAGTGGGAAATGATAGGTGGCCAGCATTAGGCATCCTAATTTAATAAAGTGAAGAAGAGGAGTTCCTTCAATCCCGATTCATCAACATTCTTACTTTTTCCTTTTCCTTTCTTTTTGCTGACCCCTTTCTTCCTCTCCTCCCCGATCCTCCTCTGACCTCCCGCCCCGCCATCTTTGGCTCCACCTGCGTCTCGTTACCCTCAGCTGGTGCATTTAGTCCCTGTGACGTGTGCCCTCCTTCCTCCTTGGATTCCTTGGCTGAATGCCACAGGTTCTTTTTTATGTCGTCTTGTTATTTCCTGTTTTTTTTAAGCAGGTTGCTTCCTTGGAATTTTGCTCTCTTTAGTTTCTTTGGATATTTTTATAGCAGCTTTATTTTAATACAATACCCTTTATTTTCTCTGTTGTTTAGTCTTGTTGCAGTTGTCATCCATAAACTACAGCACTGAAAGCTCCATGTTGAACAGCAGCTCTCCTCCTTCTCCACAGTCTCCACAGTGAAGCGTGTGGTGGCAGCAGCTGGTTTAGTCCATGAAAAGCAAAGTGTGGGCAAAGCTCTTGGATACTGCTATAAACAGATATAACATAAAACAGCCGGCACTTTGGCTAATCATGACTTTGGTGCAGCAGGATTGTCACATAGGCTGTGATTTATCCGTCAGAGTGAAGTGATGTTTCTGATGATGATCTTCTCTGAATAAGATCATCCTTTATTAGTTCCCTGCAGGTGTTACAGCAGCAACAGCATGAGAAACAGCAAGAAGAAAGAAAATACAAAATAGATCAATAAACAATAAACACAAGATGATTGAACGCCTGATTAAATACCAGAATAAAGTGACTTGAGCGCATGATGATCTGGTATGGTGAAAATGAACACAAGGTGTTTCAGTAATCACAGATATGTGTAATCAAAGCAGCATATGATCATGAAATTAGCTTCTATACAGTCACATCATTAACAAAGCTACTACAAATCGCACCTCTGCAGTTTGAGCCCACCCCGGTCCTCTACCTCGAGTAAACACTCACTTGAATTCATTTGGTGATAGAAAATGGTCTGTATACAGTAAAGCCTCCACCCACAGGCTACAGGCCTCAGACAGAGAGCCAGCTGAATGATACTGACATCTCATCCTGCTCACACACACACTGACCAGTCTCCTATCATCTCCTCTCCTCTCCAATGGGCAGCAGTCTTTAGAAAATTAACTTTGAGAAGTCTGGAAGAGACATACAATTCATCACATACAACTCTGTCAAGCACAACACTATTAGAGCGGGTGTGTGGGACTATGTGTGTGTTGCTCTGACTGCTACCCCACAGAAGCACTTACTGTAGGTCTGGCTGAGGTGCTGTGTGTATCAAAGAGTGTGTGCGTTGCCATCTTCAGAGGCTTTGATGAATGTGTCTATTTGGTGGTGTGTTCCAGGCACCTTGGCTGTGTGTGATGGATGGATAGAAAGCAGCTGCTAATATGTGGGATGTGGCTAAACACTGCTACACTGCTATCACCGACAACCATCCCACTATTAACACACCAGTTTTACACACTCGGTGCCAGAGGCCAGCAAACAGTGGTGTGTATGCTGAGTAGCCAATACTATTGGTTGTACTGACTGTTAACCGGCCATTGCTCAGTAGGTTTCTTTACCCATTGTATTCCCTCCTGTTAGCATTTGTGGCCACTTTACATTGTGTAATGTTGTTTTCATCTGTGTGCAGCAAACGTAGTGTGTTGGTGCCAGCTGTTTCATACCAGGGTGGTGGATTACACAATCTCATTCTACTATACACACACATAGGCAGACACTCTATATATGTGTGTTAAGTGATGTGAAAATGTGTACTGGCCTAACAAATGTGTCCTCCCTTGAGATAAATATTCAAATATTAAAGATTAGCCCACCAGCTTGAATTGAGTCTTAAGTGCACACATGGCTGCTATAGGTGTAGACAGTCTCTATTCAGTGTACTGTGTATTTTTAGCAGCGCTCGATATACTGCAGTACTTCTGCCTGTTGTGTCTACACAAAAGGTTTTTGTGTTTATCTTGGAGCACATCTTCAGGTCAACAAGGTCCTTGTGACCTTCTACCTCTTCCCCCGCCTGCCTCCCTCATCTCCTCACCCTGCCAGGCTAACAGAGACTTCAGCGTCTAAACCCGGCCTGATTTATGCTGACTCTCAGGAACAGTGAGATTTGAACAGCATCTTTTTGTGTCTGTGCTGCCTATATCAGAACATGTGTTTCTTGGACTCCCTGTGAAAGCAGTGGATTTTGAAGATGATTGTGTGTCAGTTGCTTCATTGTAGCTGAACCTTCAGTGTCAGTCTGAGGAGACTATTGATTTTAATTAGTGTTTGCCCACAGGGAGGTGGCTGATGATTGGAGAAGAATAGGATGTCCTCAAAACTATGATAAAAATCACACACACACACACAGAGCTAATTATTAGGTTTAATCAGCGGTGGGATGGCTGTAGGTCCTGTCCAAGGTGCTTAGAGGTGGAAGGAAACATGGAGACAGACAAAGACAGAAAGTAATTGTCAGGTTTTGCTGCATTTGTTTTCAAAGCCACTTAATTTAAGCAAATGGAAACTGACTAGTAACATGCAGCTTCGTTATTTGCTGAAAAAGATTATTTAAACACACAGTTGACAGAAAATAATGACAGAGTAATTGTCAGCAGCTTTCAGACACAGTTGTTGGTTGGTTGGTGTTTTCCACCTTGTGGGATGGAACAGAACACTGTTCTGTCACTGAGGTGATGATGAAGCGGGAATCTCACACAAGCACAGCAAAACAAGGAAACATTTCCAAATACCGGCGTGTGAAACAAATGGAATCATGTCTGGGAAGGAAAGGTGGAACTTGCTCAGCATGGGAGCATGTCTGTTACGCTTGAAGGTGAAGCATGTGGAACTAATGGAAGCGGGCTGTATGGGTTCAATCGAAGCCAAGTGCATTTTTTAATCAGTCTCCACCGCAAAATGTGGCAGCTGCAGTTCAGGGACTACAGTCTGTATGTGTCTTAAATTGCTAAAAACTGGTTATAGTGTAACACATAGCTTTTATTTATGTTTTAAAAAGTCATGTCATGCCTACATGTGGTGTGAGTTTAAGACTTCTTTGTCAAGGGAAGCAGTGTAACATCTAGGTTGGCTTACAGAAGCTTTAAAGACTAGGCCAAGCAATAGCAGCTTTATCAACAATGGCAAGAGCTTCAGATGCATCTCAGTGTCAGGTAGCATTAGCATTTAGCCCATTTCTGAGTGAACTCCCACAATAAAGTGAGTGTGTGTGAAGGTTTCAAAAGCTCCTTTCGAATAGATGATGACCACTATGACAGGCTAACAATGGAATTAAACAATAAGCAAAGAAGCAAAACATATTTCACAGGACAATGAATAACACAAGTTCTTTACTTCTAAACTACATCCTGCTTCAAATCCGCCATCTCTCCATCCAGAGCTGTGGAGATTTGGTTTGCTGTTACATTTGTGCCATTAACCAGCAGAAAGTGTGACCGGTCATAGTGTGTGTGTGTCTGTGTGTGTGTGTGTAATATCCTCATCCAATCAGAGCACGGGAAGGATCGTATCGCTGTAGCAACACAATTACTGTCAAATGTCAATTTCATGGAGACAATATTGAGGAGATTAATACTTATGCTTTCTCCCTCTGTCTCTCAGACACACACATACACACATATACAAACACAGAGGCAACATAACAGAAGGACAACACACAGCAGAGATGGAGTGAATGCTAATGTATGGCCTGAGGAAGGGTGAGAGTGAAGGTGACTGAAGGCTGTCCAGGCTAATGGAAAGCTAGCCAACCTTAACCCTATCACTGGAAATCACCTGCACACCGCCAAATACCTGCTTAACACAGCTCATCACCTCCGCGGTGTGATTCCCAGCTCACATGAGCGTCCCTGGCACACGGCGCTCAGCCTGGCCTGCAGCAGCTCTGCTGGCTTCCTGTTGATTCACTGTCACTGACAAAGTCATAATGGGCCCAAGCTTTCAGTGACCTGTGATACACTCATAGGGGCATATTGTCACAAGAATGATATCGGACCATTCTGCTAACGATTATGTGGAGTTTTAAAAAGCAGTTTGAAAATTCTTTGCAAAGTATCTGAGCACAGGAACCACATGCACCAAATACATGAAGCACAAGCTTCGTAGGAAAACACTGTTTCTGCACTCTTTCCCATCCTGAGTCACAATCACAGGCCGTACAGAACTACACTGGATATATGTGGGAAACATTTACATTTCAAATGTAAGAATACCAGGTATCAGTCCGTGGAAATGTTCCAGTGTGTGTGTGTCTCTGGATTATCCTCATAGTCCTGTTGTAAAGCCCAGCAGCAGCCGGTTGGCTCTTCCCACTGATGGCCATTCTTTTGATACAACTGCACGCATCACTCTGACACTCACACAAACACACACAGAGCCTCACACATAATCACTCTTTCACATGGTCCACCAGGCCTGACTCCAGGCTTCAAAGCCTTGTTCTGAGTGATTGACTGGCTACTGACTGACAGTGTGTGTACATGTGTGTGGCTAAAGTCGTCAGGCCACCTGACAAACACACATTTAGAGTACCTGACTGCTCCCACCATCCATTATAGAGGGGTTTCTTACTGAAGAAATGGCCAGAGCATTGAATGTGGTGTTAAATAGGTGTCAGATAGATGGAGTCCATTCATTGCTCAGCAGGAGCTGCAGACTGTGAGCTAGATATCCCAAATGACAGTGTGCCCCGATACTTAGAAGAGATCAGCTTGAGTGTGAGGAAAACATGCAAAAAAAGATAGACCTATAACCGATAGAAAGGTACAGAACAAGTAATACTTTGATTTGATTGAATCTGTTATACATGTATATTTGATTTCTTTTTGTAGCCACTTCAGAACCATAGATTAGAACAAAGGTCATTTCTATAAACAGTTGTATTACACAACCCTACCTTTGCTATTAAAGTGGTCGGTTTATATTGTTATGTTATTTCTTTGTACAAATTGACATCAAATGATGTCATGAAAACTGAGAAACACCGTGGATTTACTGGACATATATAACTAAGGGACCAGGAAGCAGTTATCTCCAGTGTTTTGTAATCAAGTAAACCACTAAATGAAGGATGGTAACAGGACAGAGCCTGTCTCCCCTGCCTGATCCTCTCCATGTTAAAGGCCATGCATTGCAGTCAGTGGACAGCAGAGGCTGCAGCTACATCTGCTCCACATCTTGTCTACTGGCCACAGCCCTAAATCTACAACATTCTGTTGAGCACAGCGCCGCTAACCTCAGACAGCCACCTCTGTGGCACCGCTATCACTCACTGAGAGCAGGAGTGTGTGTGTGTGTGTGTGAGAGACCAGACCATATTCCAGATAACCTGATGTTATTGATGCTCAAGACCACAGAGCCACTGCTATCTACATGTGCTGCATAACAGAGGCACACACAGACACACACACACTTACACACACAGGCACACACAGACACACACACACTTACACACACACACACAGGCACACACAGACACACACACACTTACACACACACACAGAGGCACACACAGAGGCACACACAGACACACACACAAACACACAGAGGCACACACACAGGCACACACACAGAGGCACACACACACACACACACGCACAAACAAACAAACAAACAAACAAACACACACACACAAACAGTGATTAGGTGGACAATCTCCTCTCCTCCTCTCCTCTCCTCTCCTCTCCTCTCCTCTCCTCTCCTCCTCTCCTCTCCTCTCCTCTCCTCTCCTCTCCTCTCCTCTCCTCTTCTCTCCTCTTCTCTCCTCCTCCCTTCATCCCTCTCTGCACTCTCCTCATCATCTACTTTTCCTCTTCTCCTTCCCTCTGGCTCTCCTCCCTCTCTCTTCTCTCTCCTCTCTCCTGCCCATTTATCTAAATCTGTGCTCTCCTTAACCACTTCTTATCAGAAGTGGCGGTCGCTCTCCATCCTAAACGCACCGATCCAGATTTTAATTTTCTTTAGATTAATGTCCTCCTCTCCTCTCTTAATGCCTTCAGCCTTCAGCTATCTGGCTCTCTGATGTCTATCAGCGTGCACGCACACACACATGAGCTGTTACATGTGCACACAAATACACAGAATTTCCGCTGCTTAAACACACATTTGTCTCCTCTCTGCTACACCATGGGCACACTGGGACCAAACACACACACCCTGAAGGCTACAAATTGGAATGGACCCATTTTCTCAGATTTCCTGTGAAGTAGAAAGTGTCGGGATGCTCTGCTAATCCACAAAAAAAGAAAAACATCATTACTACAGAGCTGACTGAACCCAACAGACAACTGAAGAAGACCAGAAGCAGACTGGGACGGCCAGCCCCTGACAGGGCTTTAAAAAGACCTGTCAGGTGTATACACTAAGATGATACTTAAGATGAGGATCATCAGTGTACCCCTCTGTGGCCTTGCTGATGGTTGACTATCAGTCTCCATATCAGAGATGAAATTCATTTACCTAAAGCAGATCAGTGTGGACTCTCAGGGGCCAGGCCTGCATGTCTGCTGGGGGTTCAGACTTCACCAGACTCCACAGACCACTTTAAAAACAAGTTCTAAAGGTAAGAAACTAACTTAACACATAACTGAAACAAGAACCCAAACCTTACATCTGTCTTCTGATATTATATGGAACTAAACAATTATAGTGCATGGATACACATGGGGACCACTGGGACCAGAGGCCACTTATGATCCAGTTGTGGATCATAAGTGTAAGGAGAGTGACCGCCTCCTGCAACATGCAATGTCGGCATGTAGAACAGGTAGATGGGCGGGATGAAAATCTGCCAGTATGTCATTTTATTATTTTAAAACCAAAACAAAAACAAACAATCTAACTTAATAAACCATACCGATACTTTCCTAGAATCCAAGTCCATAAGGTAGCACTGGGATCCACTAGTCCCTGTGCACTTCTGCCCTCAGCAACCAGTGCGGCTAAGGAGCAGTGTTAGAAATAAGGAGGTGGACAGTTAAAGTGTTGTTTTGGTGGATCTAAGCAGGCTACTGTCAACCTGTGGTTGGCCTCTTTAATGCGTTGAATGTCTGTGCAAGAACAGTGGGTTCATTCCCTGAGACCACTTTTTGTTCGCCTCAGAGGATTGCTCCAAGAGACCCAGGTAACTGTCACCATTTTTACCACGGGGTTTTAGAGTCAGGTATTTCTAACATGACTTTTATAAATGTGATATCCAGAGAAAAATTAAATTATGGACCTGTAGACCAGGCCCAAATCATTCAGTAAGCAGAAATCTATAAAAATATATTGGACATGAATTACAATTTTTCTTTTCACATTTTACAAAAAAAATCTAACACCTACAAAAAGTAGCTTCCTATAAATAATTATAGGCAGCATTAAAAATGTTTAGTAGCCGATCAGGCAGCTAGATAAATGTTACACAACATTAATTACATTTGATTATGTTACATTAATTACATTCAATTATAAAGCAGTTAATTACTACACTAATTGGACATGCATCTGCCTTTCACATAAACAAATACAGAAACATAAAGACAAACATCTTTAATGATAATACGTCCTCTAAGTAAAACAATGGGTTTGTGTAAAAAACGTTGTATGAATTAGTGTAGAATAGTTTAGTTAGATGAAATATGATGTTGAAAGCTAGATGAATGCTTCTGCATTGCATCTGTGTAGAAACCTCTGCTGACACACAACTAACTACCAGCACTTCCTCACAGCACGCTGATGGGTCTACACAGAGCTTGAAGCCTCCAGTACGTTACTGTAAACACACTAACTATACAACCGCATACAGAGCAATCGCCACTAAAAGTAGACATTCATCCCTGTTTGGTCAGAGAAACTTACAAAATCTATATAGTCCACTGTTACTTTTCCTGCCTATAAATACCTAATTTACTGCATTAATACTTCGTCTGATAATACACTGAGAGGAGACTTGTTATGATGTGTGAGTGTTAAGAAAATAAACTTGCATTGGATTTTAATAATTCCTTTTAACGTGATCTTCAGGGGGACTATCAATTTGGCAACAATGTGACTGCATAATTACATGTGGGAATAATTATTTCTTAAGAGGTCTGGTAGGAGAGAATGTAGCTGCAATACATTCTAATTAAGGCCAAGGCTGACGAAAAGCAGCAATAAAATTAGCTGGCAATCACTATTAGCAGAGTCAATTACTACACATTAGTAAGCCAAGGGCACACACACACACACACACACACACACACACACACACTATTGTATTTGAACATATGCAGGACGCGGTCTCTGTATCTCTGCTTCTCATAACACACTCTCACTCTCCCAGGCCTCTATAATTATTTAAATAGGATTTTCTCTCTATTCAGCCTGAGCTTGTTGCTTTAATAACACCATTACAACCTGAATATAACCTCAATATATTACTGCCTGATACGGCTGTGCAGCCCGCCGCGGTGCTCCGTGTGTGTGCGTGTGTGTGCATGCTGGGGTTAATAAGCTGCTGTGTGTTTTAGAAGAGGCACTTGGCCCTGCTGCTCTCTCTTTGTCTCTGAGCATTGTGCAGCCAGGGAGAGAGAGCGCTGACAACGGCAGAATAGCCTCCAGAGAATAAAACACTGGCCATTGTTTTCTATTAGCTAACTCTCCTCTCCATGCTCCCTAACCTCATCTCCTCATTTTACATTGAAATGAAATTGGCTAGGGGAAATGTGAATAAATGTATGTCCGTCACAGAGGAACACACTCCTCCTTTTATCTGGCCAACATATTAAAGCCGCTCCCAGCAGTGTGCTCTTTTCTCCACAATAATGTTTAATTCCCTGAAACATGAGAATTAATTAGCGCAGATCTGCATCTCAATGGGAGCTGCGGCCTTTCTGGGCCTTGTCACAAACACCCACCATCACATCAGAACCCTGTAACGGCTACAAACAGCCGGCTGTTGGACTGAATCAGCACATAAGAGATGGCTTTAGCTGAGAGCAGGCTGTCCTCTGGACAGGTGTATAATGGTGGTAGCTATTATGGATATGGCCTCTAACTCTGTGGAAATAACTTTAATCTTAGACACTGTTCATGTCAGTGCTGCTTGCAGGCTGTGGAGTTATACAGTAGGTGTGTAAAGTGTGCTTCTAGGATGAATTTGCTATAATTTAATGTAGTTTTAAAGTGCTGTCTCCAACTTCCAATGCTGATCTTCAGAGTTTTCTACCTACGCCAAACAATTATTCACTGTAACCATGTGTCCAATGTAGAAATTCTCTAATAAACACAGGCAGAAACCTGTTGTTGTTCATGAATCCAGGGAGCTCTTTCTTTCTCTGAAGCCCATCTAGACGTGTCAAAAGCTGCAGTTCCCCCAGCAGCCTCTGGGGGCGTGCTCCAAAAGCAAGTCAATCAATGTTGTACTTTTTCAACTAATACCGAAGCCAATGTGTACAGAGAACCTGTCGGAGCATGTCCTCTTCCTGTTCATGTCATTGTAGCAAGATAGAAAAAAAAACAAATGAATCCGTTTTAAACTGAGTTCAGATGAATTTCCTTTTCTTCTCAAAGCAAATGTCATTGACCTTATGGAAATCCAGCCCTCCTTTTTCCTTTTTTTTTTCCTTTTTCCTTAGTTACTGTTGCTAGGCCTGGCAAGCTTTCACACATGCACCATAGGCCAACCTGTCAGCAATGCTAGCCACAGACAGACATGCCCGATTCATGCAATGATTGCAATAACAACAGATAACGATGGCTATAGAATGAACTACTGATTGAACTATTAGCTTATCCCGCTTTTTAGTTAGCTTGCCAGGATTATGTGCACACATTGTGGGACCTGTGTACACACTGGACCTTATAAAGGCAAGAGCTACAGAACAGTCTTGTACGAGTTTTCCCCAGGAGTGGCACAAGCCCAGGAGGACAAAAATAAAGTCTGTACCAATTTATCACTAGTGGTCGCTAGAGCTAATGTACACCGGCAGCGGCAACGTATTGACTGTTGTTACACTGGTAGTAGGTGAAGACAGAGCACAAATCATTTGTATTATTGAAAACATCAGGTTTTGTGTCCCACCAGAGTTGAGGTGCTGTTAATTTGAATTTTAAACTCCCCTGATTAATAAAGTATTTCTGATTCTGATTTTATCCCCCAAACCTTGTGGCTAACGCTCGTCTGATATACACATTATGGTATTAGTATTAATATTGTTAGCTTGCTTGAAAGCTTGCCAGACCCCAGTTGGTTGCTAAGCTATGATTGGCTTGTAGACGTTCCATGGGAGGAGTCCCTGTAGGGTCAATTTTGCCTACAGCACACCAGCATTTGGAACATTTATATGGGCTCTGCTGCTGTCCATTGAATGTGCCGGATCAAAAATGAGAATGCTGTGAAGTGGCTCGTGGTCTGTGCATTAGTAGTAGTTTTAATATGTTTATGTTACAAATGTTAACCTAATCTACTACTGGGACTAAATCTCTTTTTCTGCTCCTTACAGTCAACTTCATATTGCTCCCTCGTTTAGCACTATGTCTAAGCAAAAACAAAATCATGTGATCAGAGTGGGTCCTAGTATTAGGAAAATACAAACTCAGATGAACAACATATCACTTTTTTACCTTGCCATAATTTGCCAAAATTGTGGCAAAAAGAAAAAAAAAAAAAAAAATGTGCAATACTAAGTCCCCCATCTAGAATACTCGGGTATGAGTTTAAAGGTAGGGTAGGAGATTTGATTCTGATGCACTTTTGGTTAAATTAGTGTAACTTCTCTTTACAATCCGATAGCAACCAATTAGTTACAGTTTCTCATTAAAACGAAGAATATGAATCATCTGAAGCTATAAAACACTACAAACATCAGCCAATCCTCCGGGTGGACCCTGTAGGAGTATTGGCTGGATGATGCATGATGGCCGAAGGCACAGACCGCAGCTCGTCTTCAGGTGATGTCCATGTGATTGGAGGCGTGGCTTCGGGGTGAGCTCCGAGAGAAAGGGGCGTGTGTTTACTTTCCAAATCTGGCTGACTCACTGAGTAATTCAATAACCTTTTACATATCCCTTTGAAGAAAATAACCAATGGTTCTGCGTAACAAACTTCACCTGAATTAAACTTAAATTAACTTCTTTTGTGTATATTTCTTTAGAAATGTATAAAAAAAATGATTTGCTCTTTTGATTTGAAAATGATGTGTTGTGATAGGCGCTCAGTTTACATGCTAATATGATTGTAATCAGAATGAGTTTCCATCCAGATATTCCTCATACAGTATTATATTGTAGTCCTTGCTGCCAGGCCTCTGGTTGTAATGTAACAGCAGGCTGTCACTCTGAATCACAATTCCTCCTTAAATGCCTGGCTCCTTAAATAAAGGTTAGATTAAAGGAGACAATTTAGAGGAAAAGGTTAGATTAAGATAGAAAATAATAAAGTCATTCATTGCTGAGTTGTCAGAGCTGATCATCTCCTGTAGCTGCACTTTCATCATCCTGATTCATTATCACAGCAATAATCCAACTTTCTCAGCCTAGTCAAAATTCATTATCCACCTGGAATGACATTATCACTGTCTGCTTCAATGACATTAGCATGTCAGTTTGGCTGAGAGGCGTGCAGCCAATCCAACGCATGGCTGCATCCTTAGGAGCCTCAGACAGCCAATCAGCTGTCAGAGGTGGAGATGTCTCCTCCTCTTAGGCTGATGACCAGTCAGTCGGGGTATCCATGCAGGTCAATGAGGCAACGTCTCATCTCTCATCTTAGATCATGTTCATATGTTTGTGTCGGTGGTGAGAGGTACACACCAGAACCATTCCACTGTATTCCCAAATGGTTTAAATAACAGGTTAGTGTGGATGAGTATTCAGGATGAAATCTTTCGCCTTCAATGAATAAATTGCTCAATGAACATGAAGAAATCTGCCGAGCTTCTTGTAGTAAATCTGAAGGTCTTAATAAACAACACACACAATATTGACTATGAGACAGATAGAAAGCAACAAGGCATTGGGTGGATAATAAGCAAGAATTTGTTTGCTATTGCTTACACTGGGAGCACATTTAAAGGGACAGTTCACCCCAAGATGTGATATTTATATTTTCTGTTCAGTAGGAAATACAGTAATTGCTCATTCATTTGGTTATGTATATATATATGAGTACTCATCTAAGAGTTGAAATTCTGTCAGACACTGACAAAATGAGTAGCAAAGCATTTTTAAATGCTCAATCCTACTACACCACAGTTGTGTTTTGTCTTTAACACAAGCTCAAATTCCACCAGGCGCCTCTCAGAAGTAGAGTGCTTTATGGACTGTGTGGTAATTCCATCTGCAGCTGGATCATGCTGCACAAACACCAAATAGGACCAGGACTTTAGGGATAGTGTTGGTCTGAGACTCACCTTGACGGTGAGTTGCTACCAGAAGCCTTATTACTTAGTCCATTGTATTCATTAGTGAATTTATGCTAAGTGATCACGCTGCTTAGTTTGAATTCCATTTGAAAATGGTAGCTGATCAGCCTGTATTCCTGCTGGTTGTCCTGTACAGTCACATGTATATAGACAGCTAGCAAAAATCTTTTGCCAAAACATCAGTGGCTGCATCAGATATAGAATCTGATTGAGAGTTGAATGAATCAATAACATGGACCTGTACCATTCTAGGCCAGATTCATTTTTTTTTTCCATCCATCCGTCTTCAACCGCTTAGACTTAGACTTCCCTCTCACCAGACACTTCCTCCAGCTCCTCTGGGGAAATCCTGTTGTTGAATCTTTCGTAGAGAAGATTGAAGCAAGGCGTCTGGACTTGTAGAGTTTTCTGGAAGACGTGTCCTGCTCATCCAAGCAGCTTCATCAGTTCTAACTGTTTGGTGGGAAACATGGTTTATATGTGCTTGCAGACATCAGTGGGTGATGTCTGAGGCCACCGACTCTGTTAAGGGAAGGTTCTTCCAGCTTAACATTAATTAAGAAACCTTTATTAGTCCCACAATGGGGAAATTGCTTATGGCAGCCCAGCAAAGAGTGCCATACACAGTGAGTACACTGGAGGCTATGCAGGTAAAGTGCCTTGCCCAAGGACACACAACAGTGACTAGGGAGGAGTTGGGATCGAACCATGGAGCACCCTGCTATACCACTGAGCCACTGCTGCCCAACATAGATGCTTCCTTGACTCCTCTTTCATACCACCTGTCCTCCCTGTCTAAAATGTGAACATTGTTGTCCTCAAAGGAGTGTCCTTTGTCTCTGAGGTGGAGGTGAACAGCTGAGTCTTGTCCTGAGGAGGTGGCTCTCCTGTGCTGAGCCATTCTTCTGTGGAGTGGTTGTTTAGTTTCTCCAATGTACAGATCACTCACTGGACTGCATATATCACATGCTGTGTTGTCAGTCTTATCCTTCGGGTGAACCAGAGAACTCTACAAGTCCAGACCCCTTGCTTCAATCTTCTCTACGTATGATGACCTGGATGACTGAGAATCTTCATCAACTTGTTGAGTTCACCCAATCAGAAGTCAGATACCAATGGCACACCTAAAACACAGCTAACTTCCTCTCAGGCAGCTGATTGCTCAGCACTAATGTTGTTCAGCTACAAGAAGATACAATAACTTTGACCTAAGATGATAGTAAGACAAGCATGGGGTATAGTCCCTACAAATATGGCCAAGGTGCACTGCTTTAGCAGCAGTAACCTCCAACACACGGGTTTTGTTACGCAGTATAGAAAGTGATTACTTTACCATGCAGAAAACAGTCTGGGGAACAAAGCAAAATGAAAAGACAGGGGGAAGTTTATTTGTTAGTCTATGTCTCATCTTCTTATTTTTCAGAGTAATGTGAGTACATTGAGTAAATATCCGCTATAACAGTTCACTCTTCCACATAAAACTCCCTTATGTTTTTAGTGTTAATTCCACAAGACAAACTGAAGTATAGGAATAAGCTGAAGCGGTATCTTTTTACTGCTGAATCTCCTACAGCATGATATGGATTTCACATCAAAGACGGTTATAAGGAATAACAGTATGAGGTGTAATATAAAGCATTAAAAATGTAGCTTACATATGTGTCAGAGGGAGCGATACAGTGAGATAGATAAATAGATAAATCTCTTGAAATTAAAACAGTGAAAATACCAAGAATGTAATTATGTGAAGATAAAGGTGTGTCCTGCTCTGTGAAAATGTCCCATCAGCTGCCTGCTGACTTCCATCTCAGCACACTGATGTCAAACTAATGTCAAACTCAGCAGGAGGGGAAATCTGAGGAGGATTAACAAATTGTTGTGATGGGTATTCATTCTTAGCGTATAATATCACCGCACTGCTGTGCTGCACATCTCCAGACCGTTTACAGAATTGATTTGTAGATTTTACGTCGGCTCAACATTTTGTCGGCGGGCTCATGATGGCACCGATTTGCCTGAAATGTTATCAAATAGGAGTTATTGATTTTTGTGCAGCCTCAGATTTTTAGGAGTTAGGGCAGCCTTGCCGTTGAGCTAATGCATTGGAATTAAAAATAATGAAACATTGTAGTTAGCTGATAGACAGCCTTTCATGACTGAAATAGGAAACAGACAGGACACCCCATATTCATAGATTTAGTGTATGGTGAATATTTATTCATTTTAGTCTCAAATATAATGCATAGGATCATCAGTACTCTGCAACGGTCAATGTAGACTGTTATCCAGGCACAGAGGCCGGAGCTCAGGACTGGAATGCTCTGCCTCCCAAACAGGGCTGATGCTTGAGACTTCATTGACACAAGGACAGTAGTGATGGCCCTCAGAGCACCATGATGGAGCTGTTGAACACATCATTGAGAGCTCCACCACTGTATTCTGCACCTTAAACTGGACCTAAAGGTTGTTTAACTTGGAAGAGAGGCCTGTCCTGTTATTGGTGTATTTCCCTCTGTGGTGGCCCAGTGTTGCCTTTGCTGCTCCACCTACTCTTATTGATGCACTTGCTCTTCTCTGATATTTCACATTCTTCCACATTAGTGGGGTTAGCATTAGTTGCAGCCTCCTTGGATCTGTAGCAGTCGGTGAGCAGGACCAAGCAGACCTTTTACTCCAAGTCTGTTATCATGTGGTTCTACAATCAGTGCTTCTAATGTCCAGGTAACAGGAAAATATTCCTGTAAATATAATGTGGCTTTTAGCCACAGGTAGGTAATAATAAGCCTTGGCACGAGTGACAAGCCGATACTGTAGCAAGGCAGGGCTTCAGGTCAGGACCAGGGTGGGTTTTCAGGGACACCAATTCACTCAACTGTGCAAATCAGTAGTGAGAGAGAGAGAATATATAATAATGGGACAAATGAAAGGAACTATTCCATGGCTGCATCTGGATAGTGAATATCTGGAGAGGAGCATGATACTGGTGCTTTAGGTAATAGACTTAACCCTGATATGCTATTCCAGTTAATAGTCTAATCCAGTCTCTTGCCTGCTTCCACCAGGTTATAGCCCTATCCCTGCCACAGCCTATTCACAGAGATAATAAACGAGCACGGTGATGGGCTGTATATCCCTCCTCAGCCTGATAAGACGCCGCAGGGAAATGAAATTCTGCTTTTGCTGAAACATTATGATTTATGGATTGGGAGCACAGCACTGGTGGCCTGCACTGTGTCCAGGACTGCTCATATCTGTGTGTGTGTGTCTGGGAGGAGAGCAGAGTGTGTGCATGTTTATGTGCATGCACTGCATGCATGTGTGCATGTGCTAACAGAATGTTACAGGGTCCATTGTGTAATTGTGTGTGAGTGTAATTTCAAGCAGTGTGAGTAGTTAGTTAATTTAATCCAGGCCTGCTTTACACTATCTGACTGTGATTGCACTTCCATTGAATCACAATAATAAATCCACTTTATAGTTTATTTCATTTAATCAATTCAATAAACACTCAATGGACGGTCAAATGACCAGGCTGCACTTCTGCAACTATGCTGATAATAATAATAATATAAATAATAATAATAACGATATAAATAATCATCATTTTTAAACCATTTGTCTGTGACACTCCCTCTGCAAAGCTAAGGAGGGACGACAGTAGGTGGGGGGTGTGTGGAAAAAAAACTTACTCAAAAAGGGTTACCATGTGAAAAAACTAGCAGCATTGGCAAAAGCTAAAAAAATTCTCATTTTAATATTAGGCACAAAAGACAGTTGTGGCCATTCATGTCCAGACACACAGCCACACACATTCAGCTCTCCATGCTACATAACCTATCAAGGTGTGTATGTTAAGTGTGTGTGTGTGTGTGTGAAATTTTGTAGGAACGAGGGCAACTCCACTCAATTGACCTTCAGGTCAAACCACTTGACCTCTGACCTCCGCGAGGCTTGACCTCTCTCACATGCATCCACCCAGAGAGAGAGAGGGAAGGAGAGGAGTGTTGTTTCACTCATCTAATGGCCAGTCCTGTTCCTGGTAATATGTGCACTAGGTTTTGTTTTTTGGAGCTGGGTAGTAAGCTCGCAGTTCTGTTCACAGCGCACAGAAACTAGACCAAAAGCCCAAACAGTCGCTGTAAACCCTAATCACAGAGAAGCTAAACATGGGCAGTGTCAGCTTCCCTGTCTAAACAGTCAGTTAGCTTTATGGCATAAGGAGAGGAGAGACAGACTGACACTGAGCTCCCATATAACATATTCATGTTATATCTGTGTATGTAGAATGCATAAGACCTGAAGCACCAATAATTTCGCTGTACTGTTATGTGACTGCAGTAATGGTACCTCAGTTTTACTCCATCTAGTGCTGAGGGGGGGTAACAGCAGCTGTCCACCATTGTGGACACAAGGTGTCTTTGATTAAATGAACTGGAGATGATAAGCATGGTTTGTAAAATGTACCTGTTCTGTTTCTGCTGCTTGTGTGTGTCCATGATCCACTCGTTCTGACTTCTGCCCTGATCTGAGACTTCCAGGCTGAGACATACTGCATTTATTGACCTCAGCAGCCTATAAAACCAGAGCCCAGAGTCATGTTTTGTAATTAAGGGAATTTTGGCAGAATAAGACGTCACAGGAGACGGGAGGATTAATAGATTAGCTGGATGTAACACCACAGGCTTTACTGTGCTTGGTATCACAGTCTGATGCTGAACAAACAAAAGTCAACTCAGTAAAATCTGAACATCAGGCTTTCTGTAGTGTAACGGGCCTCACTTCACCTTCATTTAGTTTGGTTTTTAACCTGGGTTAGACTTAGGCATGGGAAAATATATGGTTGAGTTATACCGGACATTTCACAACAGAGGAACAGATGTTACCAGGGAAGGCTTTTCATCCATGGAGACTTTTGTTCAGGAAAAGCAGGTTAGAGTTTTTAGTGTACTTATTGATTTCCCTCTCTATTTGCCAGACTACGGATGTAGTCAGCTCTCCCAGGATGAGGCACCAGGGTTGCAGATGGATCCTAGGATCCAGGCTAGGGGACTGCACTGTAGTCTTCATCAGGACGAGCCTCTGGAGCAGGGTGAGTGTTCTAGCAATCATCAGTTACAGTAAATGTGTTTGTCCCCAGAACCCAGGGCACTCTCACGCAGGTCTTCTCAGGACCGAGCCCCAGGATCAGTTCAGTTAAATACATTTTAATTAGTAGCGTTTGACACCCATATGAGCCTCCAGACCAGCGTGCTCTCTAAATTTCTCTCTGAGTTTCCTCATTGTGTTGTGGTGGTTGAAGCCTTGGAATGTGCTCCTCGTGCCTGTGGACTTGCAGTCTCACCTCCTCATTACTTCTTGTGTTCAGCTGCTGATCCTCCAGGTGTGCTAGTGAACCACTGCAATCACTGACCCCCCTTACACAGTCCCTGCTTCACCTCTTCAATTCTTCTCCAGCCAGTTTGACCTCTTGCCTTCTCTTTACGACTGGCTTCACCCTTCTTCCACCCTCTTGCCTCCCTTTTCCTTTCCACTTCCTTGTCTTTACATCTGTCTCGGCTCCCGTTCCACTCTTCCCTGCGTCCCCCTTCTCCTGCCCTCCCTCTCCCCCTCCTCACTCCTCATCTCTGTCGCTGTTGGCAGCCTATTTAAATGCTCCATTGGAGAAGGATTAAGGTTTATGCAAGGTCAGTGTGGGATGTGATAATTATAATCACAGCTTTTTGCCTGGCCAATGACGGCCATTTGTTATTCTCAGCTCAGTGGCTTCAGAAGTCCCTGGGGGGAAGCTGGTGGGAGGTGTTGACAAGAGGCTGGCTGATTTACTGGGCCTCCTCTCCCCCTCCTCCTCCCGACACAGAACTAGCTTTTGGTTTTGCATGCCTCTGCCGTCGGCCTCCTGTTTTCTCCTTTCTCATCTCCTGTCTTTCTTTTAGCGTACTCAACCCTCAGTCTGCTTTCTCCTTATCTACAACTTATGAAGCCAACTCTCCCTGTGCAAGAACATCTGAGGCCTCCTAACTACAGAACTGGCTTGTTGTCCATGGTGTTCTTAGATTTTCTTCACTGTCACAGTAATCCAGCGCTGATGGTCTCTAACTCCATGGGTCAGGTACAAACAGGAGACACTAATAGCAAAGTCAGCGTGCATTTAATGGTCAGCTTGGCAAATCAAAACAAATATCTATGCTAAACATGAGGCATTACACTGTAAACCATCATGAATCAATAAATCCATGGCTACATTAGGCAATGCTTCCTGTTTACATCTCCCCAAGTGGAAAAAGTGTCTAAACTTCAGTCAATACTAACACAACATACTGAGTTTAGAATAACATGTGATGCAGACAGAAAGGGGAAAAGAATTGTCTACGTACCTTCTGCTATAGTTAGCTCATGCCATTACCTTTAATCATGGCCAAAGCTGACATCAGTGTGCTGACAGTTCTACATGCTATACATATGAACTATTTGTATTTTTACAACCTCTAGAAAACGCTTCTTCACTTTTATTCTGCATATATAGGAAACCTGCATATTAGCCAAATGCTCCAAATACATACTGCATTTTTGTCAGATGGCTTCGGGCTGCGAGTGAGATAAGGTTTGTTTTTATAGGAGCGTTTATGTGTAAACAGCTTATATCTGTATATTTGTAATTGACATGAAACATGATCATGAAGAAATATTCTGAGTTGAAGCTGAAATTTGGCTGTGGTTCAATTTCACACATTATTATAATGGGTTTTTTTGGTGACAAGTTTTATACATTTTGTATAAATGTTATTTATTTTTGAATGCATTTGAAACCCAGTGGATGCTTTTGTATCCTCAGGCTGGTTAACCTTGTACAATATCCAGTAAACCTGTAAATTGAATGCCATGAAATGTCAACGTAGTCTCAGTCTGGAGCCTGGCCCGGTGGGACCTGGCCCCTACGTCCTCAGTCTGTACAGTAGCCTTCTGGGAGCTGCCCAGCTTTCAGCAGAACAACCCCAGCTTAAACCTCTGTGCACTGGGATTTGGCCAGTACAAGCCCAGTCTATACCTTTGCCCACTGGGAACTTACCAGTACAACATTCCCTGCTCTTTGCATAGTTGTTTTTCCAGTGGGAGGGGACGGGGGTGACCGCTGCGTCTCACTTTCAGGTCCACTTGGTTGTTTCTGGATTCCAGCCTGTGATGTCGTAACTACGCGGCTGTGTCGGCCTGCCATGTGCGCTCTTTATGTTCCGAACATGATGCAGAGCTAACTGCACCTCCATCCATCATCCCTCCAGTCAGCCAGCACTCCCAGCCATGTTTGACTGGTCAAGACTGCTGCTGGGAATAGATTGGTAGATTTGTCCAGCTCACTCTCTCTCACACACACATGCACAGGGGACTAGTCACGACCAGGGATCAGAGTGTTTTCTAGCTGACTGATGCTAGAACCCAAACTAAATGCGGCTGAGACAGAAGAGAGAGCAGGGGCCAGGGTCAGACGGGGATTTGGGTGAATGGCTTCTTTAAAGGCTCAGCACTGCAGCCGAGCTGTCAGTCTGTGACTCACTGGTGAAGGGGGAGACAGTGGCTGAGGGGTTAGAGATCCTGCTGAGAGGACCGGTTGCAGGTTTGAATCCCAGAAATCTCTACTAATGTTAGATTGAGAAGCATCATGACAATAGATCAGAATACAATGAGATGCTGGCAGGTGGGGTAAGCTAATGAATAAATATAGTGTATAGTATATATACATATATTAGATATTAGGATATTTGACATACCATTTATTAAGCATGGTAAGAAAAACCTTGGAATTAATGACAAATTATTTCAAAAGTAAAAGTCCTGACTGCAATGATTATCATGAAACTCTGATACAGACGACACAAGCCAGTGACTCAGCCTTTACGTGACTAGCCCCAGATGCAGTTGTAATGATTGCAAAGTTATCAAAAGAGACACAAAACCTGGACAGTGACTCACTTCTGGAGCAGCTTCAGGTGCCCGTTCAGGGAACTGTAGATCGGCCCTAGCTGCCAATTTAGGTCATCTTCACAAAGTTTAAAAAATCTTTGTCCACAAGTTCTAAGAGCTGAAATATGTTTAGATATGCTCATATGCTTGGCTTTGGGACATACTCTGTCTGCTGGTTCTGGTGTGGCATAGATTGATGCCTCATCTTGTCCTCACATGTCAACCATTTTAAGGAATCAAAGCTCACAGTAGCGCCTAAGACCTAACAATGAAAGGACTGGTTTTCATCATCATTGTTGAGCCTTTAAAAGAGGGTTTGAAGGTTTTGCTAAGCCCTGGGATAGTTTTTGTCTAAACAGACATAAAGGCTTGCAAAGCTATAGACACACCTGATGGAGTATGCAGTTCTGTGTAGACTGTGAAAAGGGTCAAAAGCATCAAATGTGAAGCACCGCTTGAGTGAAATGTGTCTGAATCCAATATGGTGTAAGGTTAGCTAGAGGACTAGGCCTGAAAAGAAACAGGAACAGCTGTTTTTTCACTGCCACCTCTCTAATTGTCTCTGCCTGTGTTCGACAGAGCCTTTTTGAAGGACAGTGTCTCTCATTAGGCATTCACACCCAGGGCTCTCTCCAATTGGGCTGCCTAAGGAATCTGAAGGCAATGCAATTGTGTAATTTGCACACAAAGTGGTCTGGATTGATCCAAAATAAACCTCTCAACTTTAAATGTGAGGGGGGGGGGGGGGGGGGGGGGGGGGGGGGAGGGCGTATAATTGCATCATTTAGTGAATTGATTGGCTGAGAGTCGATGGAAGGGAATCAGGAAGCAGCAGATAAACGGTGACAGCAGCGCCTTTTAGAGCGGGGACCCATCGACGCAAAGACACCCACACACACTAAGAAATACACACACAGGTTGAAGGCACTGAAGCAGCACTGAAAAGAGAACACACCTAAAGACACAAACCAGATAAACTGTGACGCAAACAGACATAAGCACACACACACACACATATAGAGTCAGATTAAACAACACAAAGAGAGCCGAGGTCCACATCACACAGCCAGCGCTGCAGGGCGGGACAATGGAAGACAGAATTAGAGGTAACAATAGATTTCATTAAGCCAAACTAGACTTAACGAGACAATCGATACGTCATAATTAAAGCGAGGAGGCTGAGAGCGACTTAGACTCTAAATGATGACTGCTCTTATTAAGATGGAGCAGATAGTGAAAGGGTGTTTGACAATGGAGCTCTATAACTACCTACCACAGCAAGCTTTGTGCTCACAGAGGCCTTTCAGCCAGACAGACAGGAGAGGGGAGGGAAAGCAGAGGAGGCCTACAGTATGTCTTTCAGTCGACTGCAGCAGCAGAAAAGGAGAGCTGATCTGTGATGATGTGACTGATGACTCACACATACTCTTTGTTCTTCCACTTCATTTCTCTTTGCTCAGCTAAGACTTCATTAAACTTTGAGTTTTACATGTTTAGCATCCGATCATAGGTCCAACCTGAAAAGTACATTCATACAGCCCGGTTGACAAAGGAGTATGTTCATAACTGCAGTTCCATGAGTGGCCACTTGATGCTACCTTTAAAAATGAATCCCAGATCCCAGAGCTTCTTTTTAAGACAATTTTACACTGTAAAGTGCCTGTTTTAATATATTATAGACACTTTTCACAGCTGTGGCTGTAAACTGCCGTTATTGGTCAAAATGATAAACCTACGGCCTGTTTCTCCCCTCAGCAACGCATTCTGCAGAACTGTTATAATCAAAATATAGGACACAGTTTCCACCAGCCTCCATGTAGGTCCGGTGTGAAATCCAGAAGCAGACCTCTCATACATGAAATATGTGCTACTGACTCCCATTGAACTTAAAAACTCTTCAGTAACATTTAGGTGGTGCCTGGTGCTCACCTTCACCTGTTAACCAGTTCAGTTTGCATGTTAGCTGTAATTAATTTTATAGTGAGGTGAGAAGATTTTAGGTTGTTAACCCCTCACTCCCCTCCTGCTTGCCATCAAATGATGCGGATGAGGATGACAGATAGAGGAGAAGGGGAGGAGGAGGAAAAAGAAGATAGGAGACAGGGGAGCACTGAGGGCTGAGGGTGGAGGGTTAACTGGGTCAAATACAGGTCAAACACCTCAGCCCTCAGGCTAAAAGCTACATCGATGTGCACCACCCCCAGCAGCCAGCACTAGAGGCCTATCTCCTTCATCTGAGCTGACTCCCAGTTTAATTAGCTCTTATCATTAATAGACTGGCTAATGTTGCTGTTTCTATCGACTACTTATTGTGGAGGTTTTACAGTCTCCAATTCTGAACCTTAATTTTCCTCTTCTGAGGTTTTGACATTGACAAACTTTGACAGTGATATGTTATTCCATGTGATGGAAGCTACTGTATGTAATTCACGGTTTTCAGACCTCTGCTCAACTTTACTTGCTTTACTGCCATGTAGCAAATATACAACACACTGAGACAGAGAGCATGTTAGCATTTAGTCTAAAGACCATGTTTGTCACTATTTCTCCTAACCAAGTAGGATTTCTTACTGTGAACAGTCAAGAGCTTGGCACCTATACAATGTGCACAGTATCTTTCCCTTTAATGTATTCATAGCTTATTAAACGGTTGACTAAGTTGGTCAACAATTTCTTCTCACACAATAGCACAGAGCAATATTATGACTTTCATTATTGGTAATCAATGCATCAAGGAAAAATGAGCTGGCAGTCTCAATCCCAGGGCTTCACATTGTGACACATGAAGGTAGCTTTAGGTTGCACTTAGCTGTCACTGTTTAATGTTAACTCCCTTAAGACCATGAAAGTTGCTTG
The DNA here is from genome assembly GCF_900634625.1 of Parambassis ranga. Lineage (NCBI taxonomy): Eukaryota > Metazoa > Chordata > Actinopteri > Ambassidae > Parambassis > Parambassis ranga. Next base: position 615,101 of record NC_041031.1, read on the forward strand.
TAAGTAAGTAGCCTTTACAGCAGCAGGTGATGCTACAATTTAAAAGTGTAAACAGCTGCTGGCAACAGTTTATTCCAGTCATAACCTCATGTGTCACCAAATGACTGGTGCCTGGACGTCCGGCCAAAATCTAGTCATCTGTCATCTGTGGAGGTGAATACTGGCTGAATGAGCAATGGGTTGTGTGGTGATGGATCCAATGGGTGGATCTGTTGCATCCAGGGGAAAGACTCCTCTGCTATTTCCTTTGAAATTGGACAGCTGTGTGACTTTTCGCCCTGAATTAAGACTAAGAAACATTTTGATGAAGGCTAAAGGAAATCTACGTCTTGATTTGTAGCACTGTTCATAGGTAATAGGATGTTTCATTAGACAGGAATAGTTCTGCTCTGCATTCATCTTGACGTTCTCGATGAGAGCACACAATGAACGGCCCAGTGCAGCCAGTACATTCAAAGTGTGCCTCCCTCTCACTGGATCTAATAAGACCTGTTTCACCCATCACTGGCTGCTACAAGAAGGCCACCTTTCAGTGTGAGCAGGAAGGTAGCACCTGCGGAGAAAGGCTTCCTATTGTCACACCGCAGCAGTTCAAGGTGTAGAATACATCAGTGGATTAGGCTGCATAATGTGGCCTATTGAAACCCACTGAGCACATTAGAATATTACAACTGTCTGTCTTCTTGCTCTTCTTTTTTACCTTCTTTCACAGCAGTGGAGAGGGAATAATAATGTAAATGAGATGTGAGCGGATCAGCCAGAATTACACAGCCTGTTACTACGGACCAAGAACCCACTGAGGACACTGTCCATAGCAGGATAGATTGATGATGACACTCATCAATAATGAATGTTAATCATTTGAGGTGACACCTGGGCGTTTCCCCGTAGACGACCACCACTCACGGCCAGGTAGATATGGGTGTTTGAGAACTCACAGACTTGGAAGGGAAGCAGCTGGGATTCCAAGACAGGGAGGCCTGTGGTTCTTGGCTTCCCCTTGATTTGCAACAATACAGAGGCCTTGGCTGGTTCTCAGGTTCTCAGCTGGTTGTGCCTGTCAGAGCTCCAGGAGGTCTTACTCAATGGAACAGTGCAAAGAGTTTATGATTCCTGATTTTTTTTTGTGTCTGCAAAATCTGTTCTTTCGCCATCCTGCCTCCCTATATGGCACAATACTAAACTATTCCAGCAGAACCACCCTTTTACAAAGTCCTGGTTCACTTGTAGATCTCAGCATGTCTGTGACACTAAGGTCTGAACTGCTGGGGGACCCCAACGTGATCTACTGAGAATTTTTTCTCTTCTTTTCTTCCCTGCTTCCTCTCTGTGCCACTTTTACATGTGCCCCTCTTATATTTACCTCCTGGCTTCTGAGACTTTACAAAAAGCCTTCTTTTAATTCTCTCTCTCTCTCTCTCTCGTTTCTTTTTCATCACCCACAGACCAAACAGCTTGAAAATCACATGCTTATGGTAATAAGAGAATCGTTATGTTTTCCTGTCTGAGTAAAACAGAATGGGACACAGCATAAGTCAAACATTTTTCAGTTTACATATCTCTTTAGATCTATGCTGAATGCCTTAAACTGTCTCTAACTGAACATTAAGTAGGTCATTTAAACATTATGTTTAATTTTTATCTGACCATAAAACGGCAAAAGAAAATGTAAAAATTACAAGAAAGCCTCTGGCTGTTTTTCTTTCACACACACAAAGTGGGGGGAATTATGAGGGAGAAATATTATTAGCAACACACATCAGCTTTCTCCTTTTTCAAATAGTTACAAAATCAGCTTAACCTCTTTTTTCTCTTTTTAGAGATTTTGCTGATCTGGAAATTCTGATGACAGTAAACCGTCTTTGTCCTCCCATCCCTCTTCCCCTCGCTCTCCCTCTCCATCTCTTTCAGACGACTATCATTTCTGAATTATATTTTACGGCTCATTAAGCATCCATAGTGCTGGAGCATGGAGACAAAAGCAGAGGGGAGGAGGAAGGATTGATGAAAAGACCGGAGAAATATTGAGAGTGGCTACAGGAGGTGAAAACGGTCTCCTGAAAACATACAGTGTTTACACTAATGAAAAGATGTGTTTAATTAGCACCAATTAAATAAAGGCACACTGCACCCACCATGGACTGACACGTGTTTAGTGTGAGGAAATCGGGCTAATATGCTAATGTCAACAAGGACGTCTGAATGACGTCTCATGTCTTTTTAACTTTGCAATCAAAACAAAAAGTAAGTGTACTTATTCCCAGAATAGATAATAAAAAGGTAATAGAAGAGAACATTTAATTGGCTGAACTGCAGGACAGAGTGTGTCAGTGTGTGATTTTAACCTGGCTCAGGGGATCAAAGTTGGGTGTTAGTCTTAAAAATCTGCAGAACTCCTCTAACCTGACATAGTTGTGAAACTGCTGACTGAATTCGTAACATCATTGTCTCAGTATTCCTTAGCGTTTTGCTAATTATTTGCCTGCCAGTTAAAATAATAATAATAATACATTATTTTGGGTCCTCTGGAAACATTTGTGTTGTGTGTGTGTTTAAAACTCACAGTATGTCATTTGTTTGTGCTGTAATTTGCAGTGCATGTGTGCTGCCAGATCAATATGCTAATATGTCCTTTGTCTTTTGTCTGGTTGCATGTGTTGCAGTCTCTCTGCCTTCATATTAATTGCTAAAAAGCTATGTATTTAGAAAAAGAATCAGTGTTTTATGTGATAGTGCAGCTCAAGCAGCAAACTGCAGTTCCTCTGTTGGCCTCTTGGGGCTGGCTCAGAAAAGGAAATCAATCAACCAAGGTCTTCATGTTAAAATGGCCAAAAGCCTTGTCCAAATAAATGTCTTTGGTCTCTATCAAAACTGAACGTGTTCATCTCATGCTGGAAGCATCCTGCTTCTGTGACTCTCACCTGCCTCAGCACTCCTCCTTTTTGCCGCCTGTGTTACCCGGGAGTTAAGTTGGACTATGACACTGCAAACATGGCAACAATCAAAAGCTCCCACAGGGACTCAAACAGCTCCTAACTTCATGAGTGAAGACTGTATAATCCATGACATGCATAGATACGGGTAACAAACCAAATGGGCAATGCTTTGAAATATGCATTGTCCAATGTCTTACACCCAAATAGAAGCAAATAGCAAGTCTCCAATAACGATACATTTTCTGGGAATTAACAGGATAATTATCTCATTAAGACTCATATATACTCATATATTCAATAAAGTGAACGGAACTTGGTCACAGTGATGATGTCAGTCAGAGGAGGCTTGGGGCTGTGTTGCTGTCCTGATGTCTCTGCTTCCTGCTTAAATTCTCCACCTCTGTAGGTCCTTCCAGGCACAAGGTCACAGCGTGTTTTTAATTGTGGTGCCCCTCAACCCCCACACCCCCATCACCACCACCGCATCCCACCACCCCCCTCAGCCCACATGATGAACGACTGCACCTTGTGAAAAGGGCCCTCTCCAATAAACAAGCTTATCTCTCCCCTCTCTCTCGCTGCTGCCTGTGAATAATGAGCTCTGGGTATCACTGTTAATCACTATAATTGTTAATGTTAAGAGGGGGCCGGTTGCTAGTTGCCCGACGCCCCACGCCTTTATTGATTTCATTTTTTTACATTAAAATGCTGCATGCCTTTGTCAGAGCGGTGGGTCACACCCCCTCACCACCACCTCCAACACCCTTACACCCCCCAAACCCCCGAGAGAAGCTAATTAGTTATTTAGTGGTCTGTGTGTGTGTGTGATGGTGTGTATGTGGGATGGTAGAGCGCAGCTAAAGCCTGTTATCAGTAGCCTGATAAAGGGAATTGGTTGTCCCACAGTAGCTGTGAGAGGCTATGGCTGATAGCAGTGTGGCTATTATAGAGAAGACAAGCACACACACCTCTACACACACTGGAGGAAACCTACATACACTCAAGCTCATAAACACATGCAGTCATTTTCACCACCTCCACCTTTGAACAGCCAGTTTACACATTATTTTTAAGCTATAGTACAACAAGCTAATCACTGGCCCAGTTGATACCGACTCCACAAACAGCTGTAAACTCAGGAATCTGTGCTGGTTGTCAAGGTGATGATGAAGTCTCAAACTATTTAAGAACAACCTGACTGTGTGACAGTATCTGCTTAAGATAATGTACGGATTTCTGCACTTGTGGTGAATTTGAAACCAGCGAGCTGCTTTTTCTGGGCTGTGTCTCTTTAGTCAAACCACTTTGTCAAGAAGTGTGACAGTATGTGACTGAATGGCCACAGTCAAACAGGGTAAAACCCCTGCTGTAATAGCCACCTTCTGGTGCTAGTAGTTTCCTAATAAATTAAAGAAGGCTACCCATGCCCCCTCTAAGACCCTAGAGAGCATAAAAGAACATGGATGGAACCCGCATTGTTCTATTTAAATCCAAGATTCAATTATTGACCGAATTCTCTGATCCAGCATACCTGCGTAGATTTCCCGGGGAGGCTGAGGAGTATAACAGGGGGACGATCTGTTAACACACCCTCTAGTCAGGCTGGGTCTACCAGCCTGCTCTCCCAGTCCAAGGGCTCTGCCCTGGATTTCCATGTAATGTTCGGAGTTGTCCCAGAGCTTATAGAAACCCAGGGTGGACATCATCCCCATCGCCCCTCAGTGACTAAAGAAACCAAACCAGTTTCTTCATACCAGCATGTAAACATATTTATTTCCACTGTGATTTAAGTAATGAAATGACTTTTTATATATTGATATACTTTTATATATTTTACACTTTTTTCATGTATTTTCTTCCTGTGTCTGCATGGGTGGTCTCTGGGTACTCTTCCTACATCCCAAGGCATGTTCTGCTAACTGGTAACCCTAAACTGGTTGTAGGTGTGAATATGGGCATTAAAGTGTGTATGTGTCTCACTGTTTGTGATCTGCTGGTGACCTGTACAGGCTGTGTTCTGCCTCTCGCCCATTGACAGCTGGGATAAGCTTCAGTCTCTTGTGACCCTGTACAAGATAGGAATTGCTTCTACCATAATTTAAACGAGTGCTGCTCTTCATGCCATTTTCACTGTGAGTTTGAGTGTCAGTAGTTAATTAAAGCTGAAACGCTCTCTAAAGGAAACTTTAGTATTTTAGTAGAACCATTAACCTTTCAGATGAACGAGATCATGCAGCCAGAGCTGCAATGACAGAATGATGATGAGAGAGAGAGAGACACTGTTGTCAGTGTGTGTGCGTTTTGTTAATTAGTGGCACTAATCAGATGCTGCTCATTACATCTTCTCAATGCATGACTAGAATCTGGACATTCATATATGTTCTTGTCTTGTCCGTGTGTGCTAGGATCACAGGATTTTGCCTTTGCACTAGCAATGGACACACTCCTCATGTCTCGACACAGCGATCACCACAATCTCTCATCATTTATTATCCTGCCCTGATCAACTGAACTCTCTAATTAGACAGGCTTCTTCCAGCACCTGTCAGGAATTAGTCTTCTCCATAATGCAAAATACATTAAGCACAGAAACAGGAATCAGCGCATACTTATTTTTCTACCAGTGACATTCTGGCCTTAAAGGCACTTACACATTGGCTATCTGTTATGAACAGTTTGTTAAGACAATACTTACCTAAACATTCAGGAAATAATAGATATACTTCTTTGTATTTTAACCGCGACCAAAGCCCTCTTTGTGCTAAGGTAGGCTAACCATGTCGTCACTGCACCACCAGGGAAACAAAGGAATCATCTTTTTGTATTAAAAATGTGTAAATATATTCCATGAAAAGTAAAATCTGTTACTATAGTTGTTGAAAGCTGTAGTTAATGAAGGACCTGCTAAACACACACATACAGACTGTCACTAGAAGGTGGCCCTTTAGGGAGGTTTCCTCAGGAGATGTCATTCTTAATTGTCCATTGTCTCTTTAAAGGTGTTTACTGTATATATAAAAAAAACTTTTAGCCAAAGTGTGACAACTTTAAATGACTGCAGACTCTACCCTCAGAGAGTGCATCAGATAATTTGTAGAATGGTGTAGTTAATGGATTCAATAACACCAGTATGAACATTACAAATGCCTGTGATCTTTGTTCATTAAAGACATTAAACCTTTATTAGTCCCACAATAGGGAAATTGCTTAAGGCAGCCCAGCAAAGAGCGCCATACACCAGTGAGTACACTGGAGGCTGTGCAGGTAAAGTGTCTTGCCCAAGGACACACAACACTTAAGCTTCCGGTTATTGGACAACCCTGCTATACCACTGAGCCACTGCTGCCCCAACACTGTCTTAGTCAAAGTTTGGCTTCCTTCCTTTAGTTCTGCTCCCAGCACACTGTGCCTTGAACTCCTTTTTTTCCAAGAGCTGGTGGGGTTTGCTCTGTCTGCAACCAGCTTCACCTGATAAATAAGTGCCAATCATTGTGGTTCTAAAAGGATGTCCAGGAGAACTTAACCTTGTATTATCAAGCTGACAAGACATGGTTTGAGAATTAGACACCTGCAATGTATCCTTCTCCAGTGATAATTATAACCCCATTAATACAAAGCATATAGTGCACGTCTTAGGTCTAGATTAGGTGATTGTTCTACGATGAAGGATAGAATTAAATATCCCCTCTGCAAGGAGTTTGGCTGTATCAAAGACAGTCTGCACTGTGAGGAGTTTGTGGAGGTGGTTAGGTCCTGGATGCATCTTTTAGGAGGTCAACCAGGCATGACCAGCTGGGTGAAGTGCCTCAGGCGGACAAAGGACCAGACGCTGAAGTGTCCATGCCATCAAGGTTGCTCTAAAAAGTGACCCCTTTTTTTAGTTTTGATTCTTTCACATGTGTACCCATATATTCATAGTTATTTCTGGTGTCCATGTAACCTATGTGACTGCTACCGACACTTTGTTTTATTCCACATCGCAGTCTAAGATTAAGATTAAGAAACCTTTATTAGTCCCACAATGGGGAAATTGCATTTTTGCAACGGCATACAGGCAGCAAGGGATAAGTTAAGAAAAAGATATATACATTATAAAATAGACTACCAATAAAATATAGAATAGAATCAAAAAACAGTTTACATTACATTATTAACAGTTATTGCACTAGGTGAAACCTCTGCAGATCAGTTCAGTCCAGTTGCTAAAAATCCTGTTCACTGTACCACAACCATAGCAAGTCCAGTCCAGATTCAGCATATTCCAGGCAAGTCCAGTCCAGTGGGTCCTGAGAAGGAAGTGATTTTAATTAAAGATAAGTTGCTCAGTGTGCAGCCATACTGAGCCTGTTAATCTGAATCCAATAGGCTGGATGTAGCAGCTAGGAGGCCCTTGTAAAGCACGGGCTCTATTGAAGCCAACTGCATTTCATTTGGCTGGGAATCAATGCAGATTGACACCACTTAACATGCAAATGGTGCTCAGGTCAACCGGCGGCTTCCTGCCCGCTGGCGGTGGTCCAACATCTACAGCTTAACTCTGCTTTTAACCTTCTTTTTCTCCTTTCTTCTGAGTGTAAGTCTTTCTTTTCTCCTCTACAGCTTCTTTTCTTTGCTCCTTTCTCCTCTTCAAATGTTCTGCCTTTCCTTCCCTGTCTGGCTCCTTTGTTCTTCCCATTCTCACGTCTTCCGGTGCATCTCCCCACCACACTTCTCCTCTCCCCTCCCACCTTGCTTTTCCATCACATTTCTCCCTGCTGTTGTAAAAATCATATTCAGGATATTCGTCCATTTAAAGATATGAGAAAATAAAAGACTATTGATTGCTTGATAAACTGCCACTGATGGCAACAGAATGGGAGTAAAGTCAGTAGAAGCCCTTGCTGAGGCTGTGTGCGCATGTTAGCCGAAGGCGCTATATGGGAGATGCTGTGGATCAATAAAGTGTATTTGTGTGTGTCGGCCCTTAGCTATCCTTCCAATTACACATTTCCAGCAGCGCGGCCGAGCACAGCTCTTTGTTAACGCCTTAATGGATCAGCTCTGGGAAGTGTTCGCACGCACATACACACACAAACACACACAAATAGATACAGCTTTACAAGGTAAGCATTCTCAAATTGATTTGTTAAACAGCGTTTTGAGCCCCGGCGCTCTCTGCAACTGTGTAATTACTGTGAGAGCTGACGCTGTATATGTGTGTGTGTGTGGCTGCTGTATGTGTGTCTGCATCAGAGTGTGTCTGTGGATAATTTCATGAAGCGTCGTGTGTTTGTGTTGCTAACAGTTTCCAGATGAAGGAAGCTCCATGTGTCTGATTATTGAAGAAGAGAGCGTTTCATCAGGAATTTACTCCAGCAGACACATTACAGTGGGCAGCACCTCCACCCATCTCCTCCTCCCAAAGTAGGGAATGGAAGTTTGCTCATGACAAATCTGTCCAACACACACCTCCAGGGAAGATGTGGTGAATTTGGTGTTTTCTGCTTACTCACACTCAGACACATCACACATAGGGTACCTAGGGGTGGCCGTGGCTCCGATGGTAGAGTGGTTGTCTAGCTGCATGCAGTTAAATCGTTGGGAAAAATGCTTAACTTTAACTTCATGTGGGCTTGTGTGCACAAATGGTGAAAATCAGTAGAAGCACTGTAAATGATTTGAGCAGCTAGAAAAGTGCTGTAGAAATACAACCATTTACACTTTCATACATAAGATAATTCAATGGAAATCTGTAAACCGAAATATGAAAGATTAGGATTAAGAAACCCTTTATTTGTCCCACAATGTGGAGGTTGATGAAACAGGGCAGATACAACAGGATAAAATATAAGATAGTATCAAAAGTAATATCACCAATAAAGTTACAATAGAGTTACAAATAGGATCATGAATGGATATCATGCTGATTCATTCACTGAGATCACAGTGAGTTTTAGTCAGTGTCAACTCATCTGCTGTCTTTCATTTATCAAATATATATACATAAAACTAGTATTTGTTGATTCTGATAATTTGCTGATAAAAACATTGTGAAGGTGTTTTTAAAATACAATCTTTATTAAATGTATGTAGTTCATTCAGAAAAAGACACTGTTACATTGAGAAGTACAATTCTGAAGAGGAAAACCTACATCAGAAAATTTAAATCAATAAAATTAAATCCTGCATAACAGTAAATATAGTCTGTTGATTCCAATGGGAGAACATGATCACAGATTCTGTCACCCCAAACATTGTCTTATTCATCAGCAATAACGAATAAGACAATGTGCGAAACGTTACTTTCAGCGATGTTCCATGTTATATTTCTGTGTATGGAAGATCTTTGATTGCATGATAGTGGGGAAAAGTGTCTTTACACAGGTCAGAGTCACTATATGGCACTGACATGTAAAAATGGTTTTAGCCAGACACAAATGGGGGACGTCCACTGGAATAACCCGCAGTCTCTGTCTGGGCTGTTGACACTTTTGTTTTGGGGGATCTTTGATCCTGTGTTTTTACATGGATTCGTTTTGTACCATTAGCAACTTTGAAATAATCACCTTGAAGTGAAATATTTGAAGAGTAGATAAAAATAGTGTTTTATGTGTTTTTTATGCGGGTTGATTAGGGAGCATTCAGCAGGGGAGGCGTGGTGTGTCTAACCTGACTCCACCCTCCCTCAGCCCTGAGGGACATCACACCACATACAGCTTCATTATACTGCTTCCTGTGCACAAAGGCCCAGAAAAGTTGTATGTCTTCACCTTATCCCATCCACAAGCTGCACATATGTAACACACTCGGGTGTTTGTATGTTTGATATATGGTCTGTATGTGTGCATAATGAATGGCTTTATGCCTGTGTGTTCATGTTGTTATCTGACCTGCTGTGTGTGCCTGTGTAAACATACATGTGGGCCTGTGTGTGTGTGACTGGGAGAAAGACAGCAGTCTAAAGGATGAAATTGAAGAGATTAGCATGGTCTGCTCTGCTTTTGATTAGTTCTGACTGAAAATCTGCCCAAACCACAAGGGGCCCCTCAGCAGCCCGCGCTCTCTCTGGATATGTGTGTGTGTCTCTCCCCTCCTCTCGCAGCATTTCGCGCTACGCCAGAAATTGAATTGATATTTTGTAAACCTGATTTGTGGATAACGCGATGTGACAGCGACAAATGCCTGGCTGAGAATGGTTTTCAAAGCCAGTCCAAATGAAAGTTATTACAGGGTAAATGCACATTTCTTTGTCTGGACGGCCGCAGCAGCCCCTCCTGGCTCTGTGTATGAGTTTATATGGGTTGAATATGGATCCATTTCCTGGGTAATTGAATTGATACTGTCATGCACGGGGGCAGTGCCACATTGCTCTGCAGGGCGGATGGACTGTGTGATTGAATTGGATGGGGGCGTCCTGCTGCATGTGTGTGTGTGTGTGTGTGTGTGAAAGAGGTTGTCAGCGAGCAGTCATAAGATAGACACACCTCAGTGTTCTCCTGATTACTGCCGTACAGCCAATTGTCTCTCCAATAATCTGCCTCCACAACCCCCTGACACACACACACACGCTCACACACACACGGACGGATACGGGTCAGGCAGCAAAGAAGCCATTTCCAATTCCAGTGTAGGCGAGCGCGCCGCAGATCTGCTACATATTAATTTTGTCCCGGCTGAGATTTGCTCCCATTCAGTTAGAGCCGATTGATGAGAGAGCAGAGAGGATCGGACGGCTGCTCATTCGCTCTCCTCACCTCTGATTAGAAACACTGCCGCTGTCACCGCGCTATTAGGGCGGAGGGGGTAGAGAGGAACGGAGGGAGGAGATAGAGGTTTAAAAAGAGATAGGAGAGGGGAAGTGAGAAGGGAAGGGATGAAGGCCAGATTAAGGAAAATGGGGAAGAGTGGAGGGAAGAAAAGTAAGAGTAAGGAAGGACAGAAAATGAGAGATGAATCAGGAGTTAAAATGGAGGTGAAGAGAGGGAAGGTAAAAAAGTGAGAGATGACAAGAAGGGAGGGGAGGAAAAAGAAATTATGTTTATTGTGTATGTTTCTCTCTCTCTCCTTCATCCTCTCTGTCCTGTCTCCCTCTTCTTCTCCTCTCTCTCCTTCATCCTCTCTGTCCTGTCTCCCTCTTCTCCTCTCTCTCTCTCCTTCATCCTCTCTGTCCTGTCTCCCTCTTCTTCTTCTCTCTCTCTCTCCTTCATCCTCTCTGTCCTGTCTCCCTCTTCTTCTTCTCCTCTCTCTCTCCTTCATCCTCTCTGTCCTGTCTCCCTCTTCTTCTTCTCCTCTACCCGGCCGACTGTCAGCAGGAAGCTTCTCCTTGTGAGTTGGGTCCTGTTCAAGGTTTCTTCCTGTTAAAGGGAGTTTTTCCTGACACTGTTGTTTTTAAGGGGGTTCGGGCTTTGGGTCTCTGTGAAGCTCCTATAGAAACAATTTTGACTGTAAAAGGTGCTGTATAAATAACATTGAATTGAATTAAACAGAAAGATGACATGAGATGAAGGGAAGATGGAGGAATGGATAAGGTTTGGAATAAGGGATGGAGAATGATTTAAAAGGAGAAAGCCATAAGGAATGTAGGGATGAGGGCAGAGAGAAGGATGGGGAGATCAAATGAATGGGGAGATTCAGGAAAGTGTGGAGAGAGAGGAAGAAAGGGGGGAAAGGAAGGGAAAGGCTTACATAACATTCACAGAACTTAAAGGCACATTTTAAAGGCCATGCCAGAGCTGTGTGCTGGTTGTCACTGTCCTGCCAGCTTTCCCTTCACACAGGAGTTGATCTGCCCCGATTCTTATTTGACTCCAGCATCGGTCTAAACTCCATATTTCCTCATCACATTATACACCTGGCTGAGACATGAGTGTCATATATCACTGTTCTCATCTCTTTCTTGAAGAAGAAGCGAGCAGGCATGTTTTCTAAAATGTTTAACTGTTCATTCACAACGGACAGCTTTGCAGGCACTATGTCAAGCTTCAGACAGACAGAAGATCCAATGAAACCTTTAATCTGTGGTCAGCTCTTAAATTCACTCTTCTTCTCCAGACGTCTTTCACGCTGCCTTCAACATTCCCACCTGAAAGCACTTTATGAGAGATTTAGCTTCTCTGCTAGGAAGCACGGAGAGTAAAGAGAAGAAACCATGACAGATGAAGAGCAGTCTGAGGATTTTATTTCTTCCTCTAAGTAGTGCATAAATGCAGATGTGCGGTGTTACTTTTGAGAATCACCTGATATATGTGAGGGATTCAACAGCAGTTAATCAAGTATGAACCCATCCATAGACCCCGAACATATTAACTGGTCCTAACTTTCATTTTCATCCAAGAACTTCATTTCTGGCCCTTATGGTTTAAAAAGGTGAAGAGCAAATGAATCTTGTTGAAATATTAATTTCTGACCTTCAGACACAGTAATGCATATATCCCAGCCTTTTCTAACACACCATTACCTCTTATCAGCTAAATGCTCTCAGCTTTAACTTAAACAGTCCTCTCCATCTAACAGCCCTCTAAACTTTAGCCCCTAATTGTAACCATAGCAGCTGATCGGGTGGCTGTAATAATGGTCAGAATGGCCTGCCACCATCTAATGGTATAAAAACTTAACGACTACGATCATCAAGCTCTTTCCATTCTCCAACTCTGCCTTTTTCATCTCTGTCTGTGATCAGTCTGCATTCACAGGGCTCTCTCTCTTCCTCTCTCACTCGTTAAAGAGTTGCCCATTAACACAGTCCTTAGGTAGACTTATTAAGTTCACTTAACAGTTAATGCTCCATTCAGAGGATATTACCATTTAAGGGTGCGATTTGCTCTGTGAATAGCAGAGACATCATTAGCCAGTATAACAGCTTTGGACTCTTAGCAAACACAGAAGGTCAGACTTACAAACATCTGTACTGAAAGGATCCAGGATTGATCAGCCATATGTACGTCCTCCACTTAAAACTAAAGTTACACTGATCAGGCTTGTAGTTATAGTCTGTTTATTTTGTATGTGCCTCGCCTTGCGCTCCGGCTTTTTGCTTGTATTTGGATTAACCAGGAGCTCAGGCTACTGAGACGCTGCCAACTTGACAATGGTCTGGGCATCCCAAACTAAGATATGGTTGTGGTTCATATCTACAAGTATGACTGTAATATGTTTCTCAAACAATTGTTTCTTCTTTGCACATTTTGAGGACATGGAAAAAGGAGAGATGGCGGGCTATGGTGAGCCAGAACCCTGCAGATCTACAACATAGCCAGGGGGGAAACAGAAAGGCTTTTTAAGGTGAGAGTCGTAAAAGTTTTTTCAAATCTTCACATTAGTAGACAAATCTAGTTTTTGTATTATTGCAATGTTTAGGATTATGCAGAGCTAAAATGTGTTGTATTAGCTTTGTGGTAAAATATTAGCTTGTGTATTTGTAGTCATTAACTCCCCAAGAGCAACAGAAATCCGTCAGTTTCAGAGAACTGGAGTGAGTGAAAACAACTTTGACTAAAGAGTATGGGCTCACCTTTTCCAACGGTCACACTGTCAATTTGTCATCAGAAGAAAGGAACATTTTTACACATCCAGTGCTTTCCTCGTCATCATTTGTTTGTCCACATGAAATACACAGAAGTAGTAGCAGTAAAGTCAAATGTGATACACATTGACTAACTGCCTAAAGGACATAATGATGTGCTTGGGCTGCATGCTGATTGGCTGAAGTTGGCTCCAACATAAACAACAATAAACCTCTGAAAAGTGTCAAATATGGAACTAAGAAGCATAGACACCACTAGAGAGAAGGAGAAGCCAAATATTTCGCTGAGACTAACAATGACCTGATGTCTCGTTAAGAAGGATTGTGAGTGTGTAATATTTAAGCTGTTAAAGGCTCACCTGTCTGAACGGATGTTTTAAAATGATTGCCTTTGCTTCTATTATATGAGGCAATAACATTATTATTTGAACACTGAATATTGCCATGTGTGCAACTCTGTCGCTCTCACTGGAGTCAAGGCAAAAGCTAAAGAGCTGTATTTAATTCTGCTGGAAAGACATTTAACATGTCGTTGGGTATTGAAACTCTGAAGCACGCTCAGTGTGAAGTTGCACTGAAATCTAAAAATGGTGAACCTTTCTAAACTGTGTTGACTGCATGACCGCACGTATTGAGTCAGTTAGGTTTTTCAGCTACTGTACAGCAGAGACAGTCACAGCGGGCCATAATGTGTTTGGACATGGTGGCTACTCCTGCTGCGAGTGTGCAATAGAAATGCATACAAACATGTCAGCCATGCTTTTTTCCATGGTAACTGTGGAAAATACCTTAAATCTGCTTGCTGGCTTCCCAAGCCTGCTTGGTGACTGAATCCTCTCCCTTTCGACTTTAGCGTGGTCTAGCTTGAATGAATCAGTATTGTTAGTGATGTTAAAATCAAATCAACCATAATGCAACAACAGTGACAATGAAATGATTTTAAATAACAAAGGTATGCTAATAGTGAGGAAGAGGAACAGCTGAATTCAATGTATGGTTAGTACATGCTTCATAGAGATTAGCACCTCCCATCAGAATACTGCTGTGTTATTGATCACTTCTATAAGATATGAAATCAGTCAAACCGAGTCCTTCCCCACCTCCCAGCAGTTCACATGTATCACAGCATAATTAAAGAAACCCGCCAACAGATCCAATTTAAGATTACTGTCTATGAAAAATGTGTGCAGTGGCTACTGCAGCCCCCTACACCCTGCCTAAGTAACGCCTGCAGAATGCCTATTATACAATCTGTGATCAGTGATAATAAACCTGGAGGAGCCCACTGCCACTGAACAGACAACTGAGTGTTTAAGGAGAAAGAAGTGCACCAACACAAGAGGTCAGTGCTTAAGGCAGCAAAGAGCACCATACACCAGTGAGTACACTGGAGGCTATGCAGGTAAAGTGTCTTGCCCAAGGACACACAACAGTGACTAGGGAGGAGAACCACCAACCTTCCGGTTATGGGACAACCCTGCTATACCACTGCGCCACTGCTGCCCACAGAATGTTTCTTCATTCTTAAATATGAATGGACCTGTCAGCACCTCCACAGTTTTTTCTCTGATGACAGATTCTTATAATTTGTCTATTGATAACATTACGACCCTCTAACCTCATTATTGTCAGTATAATAGAGACACCTGTCTACATCATAGTACACTTTGTATCGTAATGCTGTGTAAGGATTGTTCTACCTGACAAAATTAGGAATCATTACTTTCAAGATTTCAAGATTAAAATTCAATTTTCAATCAAGTCAATCAATCAGTTGCATAATCATAATGTGTCAATATTTGGGTAAATTGTTTGTAAGGAGTAAACTGTTCATAAGTCATGTTAAAGGTGTTGCTCATACACAAATAGAGAGCTATGACCGCATATCTTCACACATCGTATTAAGGGTTAACTACATCATGAGGCTTCTAAGGCTATAAGGTTAAAACATTCAAGAAATGATTCTCAGTTTTGTTGAGTGTGTTTGGAGTTTAGCTGCTTAACATGGAAATAAACACTAAGCTCAGTTGGAAAGTTGAATCATTTTTGTTTTGGGCTTTCTCCTCAAACTGAGTGAAGTATCATTGTACAGAATGTGCATAAAACTATAGAGTTCGAAGAACTCTTTTGAACATTTAATTTGTTTTAAACTTCACTTGCTTATTAACACACACAAGATCTTTGAGAGGGCGTCCCTGTTCATGACATGTGGAGGGTGGATGTTCTACTCCACAGGCAAATCATGAGGCTAGACTCCTTCGGTGGCTTTTGTGTCCTCTTGGTGTCTGGAAACTCAAGCAGTTGTCCACTTTTCTCCAACCTTGTAGATGAAGAATTTATACTGCGTCAAAATGCCTTTAAACATGTTACAATGTGATATCAGAAAATGTAAAACATATTCCTCACGACCCCTAAAACAGTGGAACTTCAGAGATGAAGACCCTGTTGAGTATCAAAGCCTTCATTCACTACATGGACACACACACAGTGTAAAAGCTTTATTTGATCAATCAATCCTGCAGTACAGTAACAGAATGTTCAGCCAATGGACTGGAGACACCACTATATCTCTGCAGCTCCGGACTCCGTCAAACAACTCTGTGCAATCACTTCACTTCATTTTGAAACTCAGCTTTCTTTCAACAAAGCAGCTTCACACTTAGAAAAACTCTAACACTAGCTCCATTTCACTTCAGATTAAAAAAACTCTGCCTCCACTTCAAAAACTCTACTTCAATCAGCGCAGAATAATACAAAGGGCTCTCAGATTACACAGAGCCTGCTGTACTTTAAATCCTGTAATACAGGCTGAAATGAAATCCATTTTTTGCTCCGATGATCTTTCTAGGCAATGTTCAACATGGTCAGAGAGAGAGAAAGAAATGGCCATCTGTCTGCCACTGTTACTGTGCCACCCACAACTACCACACACACACATACACATGACCCTAGTTGAAAAAATGAGCTGCTAAAAAACCCCAGAGAGAGGAATGAGATGCCGTTTTTCCATTTGTAGCAGCATGATAGCACAAAGGAAAGAGACAAAACATTATTTGAAGATAGAAGATACACACACTCTGATAAGGGGCAGAGGAAGAGTGTGTGTATATGCGGGTGTGTCCAGAAGTGTGTGACTATTTCATCTTCCATGGTAACTTAAATGGTAGATGGAGGCCACACACACACACAAACACACACACAAAGGCCTCCCAGTGCTGCGGCACCCCAGATGCCTTACGGGATTGTAATAATTCATGGAGTTAGCCCACTGCTTGCTGGACCAGACAAATGGAATTATACTGCCCAGATGAGATGGCTGCATACATGTGTGTATATGAGTGTTGTGTGTTTGTGTGTCCCAGGGCCGCTTGGCCAGTCCGTCCGAGAGAAAAATAGCTGCTCAACTCCATAACCCCTTCACACACACACACACACAACATCAGCTGTGTGTGTCAGTGTGAGCGCGCTCTGCATTACAGGGCCGACACCATGACATTGTTAAACCATGTTAGACTTCAGGCCCTCTGGCCAGGAATGTCACTGACACACACAAATGCACACATGTGAGTGTGTGAACAAATGTGTGTTTTTATCTGATGCCTGCCTGCAGGTTCCAGGCTGCCCGTAGACCAGAGGGCCTATTAAAACCCTGACTGTAAGTCTGTGAGCAGAAACACTGTACCGCTGTATCCCAGTCTCATCGGATGATTACAGTCAATGGCAAAAACATTTTATTTGGATAGTTGTGGTACATTCACTGAGCACTTTACGTGGAAGTACCTGCTTACTCATGTTATGCCACGCTATTCTACAGGCTCATAAATCATGTATAATATAATAATCTGCATTTTTGACCATGGCATGTTGATGTTGCTGTCCACCAGGCAGGTTAGTGTGTTTCAGAATGTAGATGGACTCTGTGTTCATGTAGTGATCCACCACCTCCGACTGTTGGCAGCATCTAAACCCTGGAATCTGAATACAGGAACACAGGTGGAGCGTGATTGGAGATGCAGCAGACATACTCACTTAAATACTGTTATATAAAAGACCCCCATACATTTGTCACAAAAAGGGAACTTATCATCAGAGATCAAAACCTGTTTTTGTGCCAGGCTGTAAACATGCTATAAAGCTGGCTCCATTTCTGAGAGGGCCTACAGGGATTGACTCAGTTTTGGAACAAGCCCCTCAGAGGCAGTGGAGGGAACTGCAGTTTTTTGCTCACAATCAATAGCCACCACCTTGGCTAGGTGGAAGAAAAGCATGATCAGCCGCTGGTGTTTCTAGCCCTGGCTTCCCATGATGGGATGATGATGACCTTTAGTCATGTGGATTTATCCTGTGTTTTACAGCATAATGTACAGTACATGGTGACCATGCACATATTTAATACTAAGAAGAGTCAGAGCGACAGAGTCATGTAGCAAAGCTAACACCAGCTAACTGGGAATGCTGTTGCTTCTTTCAATCAAAGACACATTGTAAAAAATGACTGGTATATCTGCCACTGTTATCATAATTTGCATATTATTACCTAGAATTATTAAAAACATGACATGCTGCATACCTGTGTGCAATAATGCTAAAAGTTACTTTGGTCACCTCCCATTGACACAAAAGTGAAAGTGGTCTGGAACCACTCCTCGCTCTTCTTCTCTGCTCTGTTAGTTCCTCCTCTTTGCTAAGTCTTCACTCCCCCATTCATCTCTCCTCTTTCTGTCTGCTGTTGAAGGGGCTTGTATTCATCTCCTCTGTCTTCTCCTTCTGTTTTTTCCCTATCCTCTTTCCACCCTCATCCTCTCCAATCCCTATCCTCCTCTTTCCCACCCCACTCTCCCCATCTCTCCATTCATCAGTATTTCAAGTCCCAGCCGATAGCATCGTTGCTTTACTGCTGCGCCAAGCTGACAGTCTGTCTGTCCTCGCCGTGGGCTTTAAACACACTAAATCAACGGCTGAAAGAAATAGATATTTTGCCACTGAGATAAGCCCATTTCCTGGCGAGTATTCATTGAAATGATATAATAACTGACATGGATAGTAGAGCGGAGGAAGAGAGAAGGAGAGAGAGAGGGAACAGAGATAAATATGGTATTTGCAAGTTTCCTTTTGTAGCGTGCAGGCGCCTCTTTTTCTGGAGGAGGAAAAGAGGTGAGGGATCTAAACGTTGACAGGGGAGGTGGTAAATTGAATGCTATGAGCCGTCTGAGCCTCTCTGTCTCTAAAAAGAAATTCAATTAAAGTGTATTGGAGGCTTGTGAATGTGGCAGAAAGTGGGCTCCCAGTGGCTGATAAGAGCTGCTTCTCTCAGCGAGTGGCGTTATAACTGAAGCCAGATCACTGCCTGCTAAACGTGTAATCCCCTGCAGCCGAACAATATGGGCCCCAGTCTGATTCAATACAGCAGCAGCCAATTCTCCACATTAAATCAACGCAGGGGGGGCCTGAGTCGCCGCCACCACACAGCTGCTAACGCACTTCCTCCGGCTTAAGCCACACACAGAAATCAGAAAGCTAGGCCACTGACAATAGCTACTATCACACACTCTGCACACACACATTGTATAAAAGCTCCCTTGGGAAGTGATTTCAGTCCTTTCAGTGTTAAGTACCTGCCCCACTCTGGCTAATACCACCACTAATACTGGAATTATACACTGTGTGTGTGTGTGTGTGTGTGTGTGTGCCTGTGTGCACCCTTTCTGATAAAAAAAGATGAGATTAAATGCTGCTTCTTGGCTAAGGCCTACACACTATATGGTCTGGTTCATGACCAGGTAAGCTCTCGATCCTGTGTGTATGTGACTCCTGTCACAAAATAATGCCCAGCAGTCCATTTAAACAGACACATCAACCACCTGGTAAAAAGCTCATTGATCAACTTATTGTACAATAAGCCAAAGTCTCCCAGAAACATGTGGCTCCAGATCAGTGGACGTTTGTGAATCCTGCATGGTAACACAACAGAAGTAATGGTGAAAGCCATTTATTGTCCTGTGACTCTGTATTGTCTGTATAGTGTGTACCTATTGTTTATATATCATGCCATGGTTGCAGTGTAACATCATGGGGTGTCACAACAATGCCTTTAACATAGAGAACACAGTTCAGTGCACTTCAAAGGATCTGTCTGTTCTAAAACTGGTAACATTTATCCATCCATTTATCCATCCATCCATCCATTTATCCAACCATCCATCCATCCATCCATCCATCCATCCATCCATCCATTTATCCATCCATCCATCATCCATCCATCCATCCATCCATCCATTTATCCATCCATCCATCCATTTATCCATCCATCCATCCATCCATCCATCCATCCATTTATCCAACCATCCATCCATCCATCCATCCATCCATCCATCCATCCATCCAGCCATCCATCCATTTATCCATCCATTCATCCATCCATCCATCCATCCATTCATCCATCCATCCATCCATCCACCCATCCCTTCACCCATCCATCCATCCATCTATCCGTCCGTCCGTCCATCCATCCACCCATCCATCCGTCCGTCCGTCCGTCCGTCCGTCCGTCCATCCATCCATCCATCCATCCATCCATCCATCCACCCGTCCGTCCGTCTATCCATCCATCCGTCCATCCATCCACCCATCATCCATCCATCCATCCATCCATCCATCCATCCATCCATCCACCCGTCCGTCCGTCTATCCATCCATCCGTCCATCCATCCACCCATCCATCCATCCACCCATCCATCCATCCATCCACCCATCCGTCCATCCATCCACCCATCCATCCACCCGTCCATCTGTCCATCCATCCATCCAACCATTTTCTTAACTTGCTTATTCCTGTACTACAGGGTCAAAGGGGGCTGAAGCCTATCCCAGCTGTCAATAGGCAAGAGACGGAGTAAACCCTGGACAGGTCGCTAGTCTACCACAGGGCTGGATTGTTGTCACTATTGTACCTCCTCTCAGTCTTAGTGGGGAGGGACAAATTTATTAGTTTACGGTTTGTCCAGGGCTCTTTGCTCTCTTTCTGGCTGTGACTGCAAAGCCTACCTTATTCCTGAGTAGGCATGTGAAAGTTTGACTTTATGTTTAGCCAAAATAAAGCTCAGTTTCAGATGGAATTTCCTGAGCAGAAGCTGGTTCACCTTTCTTGTACATGACCTGAGCGCTTACCTCAATGCACACAGTAACTCCTGCATGTGTTTGGAGTGAGGCACAAGCTCCTATTGGATCAATACAAGTTGTCTTGCCATTTTACAAGCGATGCACCAACTGTGCTTGCAAGCTCCAGTTTACCTCGCTGTTGGCTTCTCAGCCAATCAGAAACCAGAAAGCTAGGGGGGCATAGAAGATGGGACCAATGGGAGGTTGTTTTTTTTTTAAATAAGACATGCAAATCCACTACCAGAATATGGGATTTGAATGAGACAAAATGGAACTGATGTCTTTCAGTTTACAGTTGTTCTGTTGAGACCTTCACTGAATCTGGAACATGTAGAGCAGAGAAGTCTCTCCAAGAATAATTAGGGAATAAATTAAGAAAAAAAGTCACTCAAGTGAAAACAGAAAATAAAAAAATAAAGTTTTACTTATATTTACTAATATTCTTGATCATAAACAAGCCCAGCCCAACACACTTAAGCACATGCAAAGTCACACACACTTACAGACTGTTAATGACTAATAGGTTGCCTGGGAATAAAGCTCATTAATTAATAACAAGAGATACACAATAGACCCACATTAACACTGTCAGCCAGCATGCACACACACACACACCTACCACCCCCTCCAATCTCCAATTATTAATTAGTGAAAGTGAAATCTATGAATTACTTGCTCCATTATGTACTTTAGCGGCTTCAATTTGCATTGTGGCCTGTTTCCCCCTGGCCAGCAGATTAAAGCGGCTATTTGAAATCAATTTCTCTAATAACAGATCGTAACGAGCTCATCAATTAAGGCTTCGTTAATGGCTTGTTACCCTCCACTGTGCATATGTGTGTAAATATGTGTGTGCGGCCCTGTCTGCCTGTGTTACTCCTGAGGAGAACACACCCCATGCATATATCACTGTGATTGGTCTGAGTGGGCCGGACTGCAAGATATTGATAGGAAGCGACGTGGGGGTTAGGCTCAACTTTTCTCTAACCTAACTGGAACCTTAAATGAATTTTGGATGCATACACATGCACACACACACAAGCATGTTTGGTCCTGGGGGTGGAGGAGTGTCCCGGCCTTCAGGAACCTATTTGAAAGAGTCTTTATGCAAATGAGAGTGATAATGGCTTGCAGCATTGAGGTTGTGATTTCAATAAGTTAGGCTGCTCACTGGGGCATTTTCCATACTAGAAAGACCATTAGCATGCCTCACACACACATGCACAAACAGTTATGAGCCAGTGACCTCCTCCCTGACCCTTCTTCTCTTTGACACACTCACACAGTCACGCCCCTTCTAAGTGTTATATATGCATGAGTTAGCTTAACTCCTTACAGCCTGTAATAAGCACTTCACTTATTTAACCTCTGCATGGGCACTTTTTGTAAGCACTGATGAAGGAGGCTAGAACATACACACACATCCAAACCGTGCAGGGTACGCACAGTGGGTCATCCAGATTAAATTAGATAATCTGAACCACCTGAAGGCTTCTGCCTAAACTGTGCAGGCGGGTTTATTTTTAGACACTGTTTTTGTGGAGTCTGATTTCATATTGCATTTTTATGTGAAAGAAACAACATGTACTGAAAGTTTGAGGTGCCGTAGCCTTCTCATCACCAGTGCTCAGTGTGTCCTTCAACACATGCCCAGCAGGAGGCAGGTTTCAGTGTTTATAGGGAGGGAAACATTTGCAGAAATAGTGAAAATGTCCACTTGGATAGCAAAACAACATGAATATTTTGGCAGGAGGACAGCTTGCCTAAACATGTTTTTTGTCTTTGGCTAAACCTCACCAGGTCTTGCAGTTTTGATAAACTGGAGTAATGATGTAAAGTAGGACACACAGGACAAGAAAAACCAGCCCGGTGGGTAGAAGTTGGTTTATTTCCGTCCTCTGGCTCTGTTTGCTCTGTGTGATGATGTATTGGCACAATGAGTACTTTTCCTGGGCCTCAATAAAATGTTGATTGCAAGATTTAAAATTGCGTTATTACTACTTGACCACATAGCTGGCTCTTGGCACAATCTCTCAGACGACCTCAAGTGTACTAGAAGTAAAATACTGTAAACTGCAGCTCATTAAAGCACATTTAGTGCTCGTATCGTCTGATTTCTCAACAGCAACAGCAGCACACTCTTGGGCATGTCTCTGCTCTCATCAGATGCCTGTTTATCAGTAAACTTGCACTTTAATGATTGATACTGGGAGAACTAATTATGACACCTCAGTTCACTCATTAGGCTACACAGCTACAAATGATTAATTGATTTATCACATTTTCCCAAGGCTCCATTTATAATCTCATGCTGAAATGAGTTTGGAGAAGGAGGGGGAGGAAAGAGGGAGAGATGGAGCGAGGGACAAAATGTAGATGGAAGAAAGGATGAGGCAGAGGACTGAGAGCGCTGGAGACGGGGATGATGGAGGGAGGGAAGGTTAAAAGGTGCTGGCGGGATTTTAAGGGTGGAGTGGAGGTTAAGGAATATTAATATACTCCAACTGGAGCTGTTATACTATATTAATGCACTGCAAGTTCAGAGATAAGTGCTGCAATTATTATAGCAGTAAAGAGGCCAAATCAAAAACAAGTGCTGTGACATGATGAGCTCGTTTCTACAGCTGTAAAGCATTCCCAAACAAAAGTGCATTGGGCTCATTTCAACACCTAAACCCTTTTGCAGTAAAGGGTTTACAGCTGCCTTAAAGACTGTCGGGATTGTCTGCTTAATAATTAACCAGCATGCTCTGACCTGCTATTCTCTCTAGAGCATCAGAACAAGTTGAGCAGCCTTCAATCCACCTCGCCACCAACCTCGCCATTTTGCATTTTGTACTCGTATTTTAACGAACTCTTTCTAGGAGAAATGCCCGATCGAGGTCTAAATTGGTGCACTTACTCTTAAGGCATTAAGGACCAAAAGTTATCATCACATCTGACTGCACAGGTTGATATGCTGATAGGCTACAGTCACTGCGCCACCCACTGGCAGGAGGACCTGTCTTTTGTATATGTGTGTTTTGGTGTACTCTTCTGCTCTGCAGACCACTGATCATGCCGGTAACGGGGGAGAAAGGACGATAGGGGAGGTGGCGACTGCTGCTCCCCCTGCAGACCGCAAGGAGTGCAAGGGCCCGCCGTCGCTGCTTGCAGCTTTAATTGAGTTTGAATCTATTTGGAGGACAGACAAGCTTTTAGGTGTATGCGTACAAAGAGGAGGAGGAGAGGATGAGGTCTATGAGAGGAAGAGGGGGCAGATGGAGGTCAGGTCTATCTGGCGAGGGACAGGTCTATCTAGACCTTGTAGAACGAGTTCTGTGGGAACTACCAGGAGAGGATGCCTATAAGGAAAGGACAAGGAGATCTTTCAGAACAAGGAGAGGCCTATGAGGAAACGAGGAGAGGAGGATGTCCATCAGAGTAGGATGCGGCCTATCAAAGTAATATGAGGTCTGTCAGAGAGGAGGAAAGGAGGAGGTATCAGGAGAAAAAGAAGAGGTTTATGAGAAGAGGAGGATGTCTATCAGTGGAGAAGGAAGAGGAGGAGGAGATGTAATGAGATGCAGAGGCTCGTCTGCCTAACAATAGTTGCAGTGTGTTGCTGCTTAGCCTGCTGCTCTCCACCTATTTGTCATAATCACAGCCAGTTTTCTCATTAGTGGAAACCATTAGGCCTTAAAGCTTTATCTGCCTCTTATCAGCCCCAGCACCACCACATCGCCAGGCTCTGCACTCATACACTCACACATCATAAAAAACACAAAGGACACTGCATGCAGCAGTGCAGCAGAACCGGCACACACACAGTGCCACAGGCCCACAATGCCTTACTCACGTAAGCTCATGAAGAAGTCACTGCAACTCCAGCAGTGCCAGCAAGAGTTACAAAGCACACCCATCCTAATCTGGCTCCATTAGCGGTGTCTGTCCCTCCCCGGTTGCTGGGCTTTGTTCAGCTGTCAGGATGACCAATGACGTCGCACTGCTGCTTGATTCATGGCAGCGACCCTGAGATCACATCTGATGGGAGCGTCAGGCCAAACGACCAAACACACCCCCAGCAGCCCATTATAGTCTATTTATCTAGCTGGACATCTAATGGGAGCGCTTCTTTTCCACTCCGACACTGTGATGCTATCGCTGAAGGCTTGGTTAGGACTTGGACTGCTTGGCTGGGGCTATCTGAGGTGGTGCAGGTTAATAACTGGAATAGCTGTTAACTTCTGAAAGCTATAAAAAGGAATTAGACTTGACTGGGACCGGTGGACGCTCTGCTTCGAAGTCCACGCAAAGATGTGTGTAATCATGTCGTCAATCATTCCCTGAAACCTGGTATCTCCTGCAAGCTAGGTCTCAATGCAATGGATGATAGCTGTTAAAATATCATTACATCTACAAGGCTCTAATAAGACACATATTAACTAATGCAGTCTGTAAACAGAAGGTGTCCCCAGTGACTGAAATGAACTGCCCTCCAGTTTCCATGAAAAAAGGCAAAGGGCTAATGTGGCAGAATCTCAACACCCAGAATGCACTGCGCTCGTTACCTTGTTGCTACTACAAAACTAGCCTGTTGCAGGTGTTGAAGTAACTGTGTCTGTGTGTGTGTGTGTGTGTGTGTGTGCATTCTCTTTCTCTCTCTCTCTCTCTCTCTCTCTCTCTATATATATATATATATATATATATATATGTATATATATATATATATGTATATATATATATATATATATATATATATATATATATATATAGCAGTTATTTTTTTTCCTGTTTTTTGGGAAGTCTATGAAGTTTGGACCTGGTACCAGGTCTCTCTCTCTCTCTCTCTCTCATATAGAGAGAGAGAGAGAGCACACACACACACACACACACACAGACACACACACACACACACACACACACACACACACACACACACACACACACACACACACACACACAGACACAGTTACTTCAACACCTGCAACAGGCTAGTTTTGTAGTAGCAACAAGGTAACAAGCGCAGTGCATTCTGGGTGTTGAGATTCTGCCACATTAGCCCTTTCCAAAAACAGGAAAAAAATAACTGAGGCCAGAATGAAAGCTATGAGTTATTTTTTTCCTGTTTTTTGGGAAGTCTATGAAGTTTGGACCTGGTACCAGCTCCGGATGCACTGAGTTGCTGCTGTCAGCTCTTTATCTTTCTAATTCGGCCTGTTTTCTACTCTAGAGTCCAACATTAGGGGCCGATGGAGGATTTGTCTGTTGACAGTAAATGAACATGGATCTCTGGGAGGGGGCTGCATGGACGCTGTATTTCCATCATTTTAACTGTACTTTAGGACATATTGAGGATTAGTGACACTGTTCCACTTACAGCTTCCTCTTCTAAACTTAAATGAGTTCTTTTATTTTTTGCTCTAAAAGCTTTGCATCCTGCAGATCGTGTTTTTAGTGCCTCTATATAATCCCAGGGAGTACTTTCTTCCTTCCCTCCTCTCCTCTTCCTCCTCCCCTGTCTCGGCTCCCTTCACCACTTTTCCTCTTCTTCTTTCATCTCCCTCCTCTCCCCTCTCTCCATCTTGCTCCCCGCTCCATGTCATTAAGCCCTCGGCTCGGCCGTGCACTAAAACATGTAAAAGAGCTTTCATTTTGGGAGAGATTTGTTTGTTGCATTAATAGTCTTTAGTTTTCCACATGGATTCCCAGCAGCCACAGACATTAGAAAGAGAAGTGAGGTGCAACACATCTCCCCTCTCATCCTCTCATCTCTGCCTCATTTGTCAAACGGAGGCAGAGGAAGGGAGGGCAGAAGAGAAAAGAAGGCAGGAGAGATGCATACCATCAAAAAATAAACATTCAATGAGCGAAGGAGGGACTCTGGTAGCTTGTGAACAGCTCTGTACTCTAACACTGCAGAACTGTTCAGAAGTCTCCCAACTGGAGGGCCTTGGTGCCTTTCCTCAGTAGTTTGAACTCTTTCACTTTTGGATGAGGTGTTGAATGGCAGAACGGTTCAGCCAGTCTGTCGTAGGTTCTTTGTGTTGTGGCCTTTTAGCATTTCGTGTTTTTAAGGCAGAATACATCAGTCCTTGTGTACCACACTATGCTTCACACTAATACTAGTTTTTATTACCTTTATATATACCCTAGCGCTCCAAAGTTCGGGGTCACCAGGCCATTCTACAGCTGATCAATAGTTCTGCTGTGCTAACATCATTTCACAGTTCTCTGATCATCCATCAGCCTTTTAACACTGTTAGCTAACCAAGTACCATTAGAACACAGGAGTGATGCTGCTGGTACCTTTGTATATTTTCCATTAAAATCAGCCTTTTCTTTATTTAAAAAAAAAATCCAGGTGACCCCAAACCTTTGAACGGTGGTGTTCTTTATCCTCCCACAGTATGTCATAGTATGTCTTTTCAGCATGTAATGTAAAAAGCCTTGTAGAACAGGGTTGGTCAGATATAACTAATAAATTAATATATTTAGAAATAAATCGCAGCATCAAATCGAAATTCATGTGTTTTACAATATTTACACTGCAAACACTTTTGTGTATTTTATTACATTTTTTATTATTATAAAGATTTGTTTTTGGAACTAAAGAAAAGGATATTAAATTTCTGTTTTCAACTTGAAAAAGGTCCACATCACTCCTGTTAATATTTATTGGCTCCTAAAATATTTAGGCTGTCACACATCATTTTATTTGCACATTTTGCTCACAGATGTTGTTCTGACCATCCACATCCTGACTTTGGAGCATCTTCCTCCTGCTCCTCAGCGCTCCCTGTGCCACCTGCAGCCGGCCCGCCTGTCCGTAATTACACAACCAGAGCCCGCACTTTCAGGCCAGCTCCTCTGCTTCCTTTCTTCTCCTCCAGCAGCCCCACCCCCACTTTCAGTTAATCACAGTTGTTCCCGGCAAAAGGAGCTGTTAACGGCTTGGTGCGTCAGGAATGGTCCTGGCGCTCCCCGCCGCTAATCGGACCGTTACGACTGAGAAGCTTTGCATTATGCAAATCACTGGCCGGGAACAGGTGACATTTGTAGGGGAGCGGGGCGACAGGGCGATGGAGTCTGCCTGATTTAGACATTAGTCCCTGTCACAACGCAACACACACACACACACACCACTCATCTGCATATGCACACAACACACACTCACTATACACACAGCAGAAAGAACAGAAGCACCATGCAGTCTGTGTTTGTTAGGGAGGAGGCTCTGTTGTAGAAGTCAGAATTACACTGTGCTTTAGATCGGTCATTTAGTTGGGCTTTTTTGTAAGTCAACATTTCAGTCTATTGAATATCAACAGATCCAAATATGATCGAAGAAGTGAAACAACAACACATCCTGATCCTGACACCATGGGCAGCACTTTCCATGACACCGATGAAGCTTGTGAGATGTCACGTTATGGTGGTTGTCTGTGGATGCTCTCCTGTCATGATGTCCAAGAGTTTAAGCTGGAAACTGGACTCATGGTTTTTCTGAAGACGTCTCGTGTGGCAGACGCTTCCTTAGTCTGCCACACGAGGGAGGGCTGAAGTCCAGTTGCCTGATTTAAAGTTTTGGACATAACATGACCTGGATGAACATCCACAGACAACAGCCACACTGTGACATCTCACAAGCTTCATCGTTGGCTGGATGTTTTCACTAACTCCTGTCTTACCGTCTCCCTATTTGATTTGTTTTAGGCATTGAAAGCTTGGCTCTCAAGGACATTTTAACTCAGATTAAACACACACCTTCCAGAGAACTACCGGTTTTAGTTTTCACAAGTATCAAAGTCATTCAGCGCTGGTGGAATATTGTGAAAAAGCAACATTTTACAGCACCTTACACCTTCTTACACCTTATAAATATTACAGCTTTTATTCTTTGTGATATCATAACCAGCAACGTATGAACAAACAGCAAACTTCATTGTTTCAAACTAAGGAGAAAATAAAAGCGTATTAACTTATGTGTTTCCTTATAGGTATCATCTCTACCCACCGTATCATTGTCTTATAATTAAGACAATAATTGTCTTATAATTTTAATTGATTAAAAATGTTACATCTTTCACGTGTTGTTTTATTCATTAATAGTTTTTTTCTTTTTGTGAAAGCAATGAGCAAATGTTTCCCCATTGTTTGGCTGTTTGTGAGCATACTGAGGTTGAATCATCAACAACCAGCCATCATGTAAGTCAGTCAGTTTGCACTGCGTCCTTATCACGCTGCCTCACTCTCTCCCTCTGTTCCTCCGGCGCTGTCACACACACACACAGCCTGGAACATTTACACATCCTATCAACCTAACACACACAAGCCGTTCATTGGACGTAGGCAGTAATAAGAGACCATTAGGGATGCTAACCAGATCTTTTAACCAATGACTACCTGACATTCCCTCATAAACAACCAATGAGCTGTGAGAGCTCTGCCAGGCATACACACACACACACACACACACACACACACAAAGTGGCATGCTGTAATAATACATGCATACCAATCTAAAGTCTGTCTGCCTGAATGCTCCTCAACTGAACCCATAACCATAATCACTTCATCAGAGGGATGAGAGTAGGCAGTGGATATGAAGGGGGGGGGATTAAGAGAAGAAGTAAACCCTGCTATATACAAAACACAGACACATGCAGAGCCTGGGCTCGCAGCACAGCTCAGGACAACATGAGGCAGCATGTTGGCCTGTTACGTCCCCCCCCCTGCACTGTGTTGACAGCCTCGACCTGAGAAATGCTTTTAACCCTATAATACCTAGATATGAAGGGCCATGGAGGTATTGATAGAATGATCAAGCTCATCATCATAGTTAGAGCTACCATCCAGAGTTTCAGGTGGCAGTGTTTGCTGTCAGGCTTTACAGCTGCTTGCAGACACATTTTCTTACGTCCCACTTAAAATGAATGGCTGTATGATGATCTTCACTCTGGATCTTTCAGGTGGTCTCCTGCACCGCTCCGTTTGTCTCCTGGTGATGTTCCACCGCTGCAAGAACATCCCACTAAATCACTGCAGAGGAAGAGGAGACTGATATTAAACCAATCACATGATCAATGTAGTCTTGTAGACACCTAGCTCCAGCCAATAACAGAAGAGTAAACCCACTGTAATTAGCTCTGGCACATCTCTGCTCTCCTCTTGTCTCTGTGCGTCTAGCTAATTCAGCCTCTCGTTAACAACGCTTATACAGCCAATTACCATAAATCCCTGTTAGCTGCAGCAATTAACAGTAACAAGGCAGCGCTGCATGTGTTTCTACTGTTGTAATTAAGCTAGTGTGCTGTTAATTAGCAAAATGTGAGTGGGAGGTTTTATGCTCGTTAGTATGGCCATTTCATTCAATTAGCACCTTCATTAACGAGGTGTCTCTGTTCTAACAAAGTTAATGCAGGGAGGAGGCGGCCACCGGGCGATTAGCCTAGACAAACATGATGAGCAGCATGGCACTGAGCCCAGGGAAGGATATATGGAGTGTGTGTGTGTGAGTGTGTTTGTGTGTGTGTGTGTGTGTGTGTGTGTACTGCAGGTGTTCATTTTTCGTTGCCACTTGTCTTTCATCAATACTCAAAATCAAGGCAACACAGGCTCCATGGGTGAGTGTCTTGTTCCTTAAAAAGAGAGAAAGAAAGTAATTACAACCAGAAATACTTAAAGCGGACAAACACCAATTAAATGAATCTCCATTATTATAACTAAAACTCCACTATAATATAAACTCAACAGTTTTCAGCTTGTTTGACAACCTTTGTTTGTTCTCTGTAATGTATGATGTTTGCTCCTCTCTCTCCTTCATCCTCTCTGTCCTGTCTCCCTCTTCTTCTCCTCTCTCTCCTTCATCCTCTCTGTCCTGTCTCCCTCTTCTTCTCCTCTCTCTCCTTCATCCTCTCTGTCCTGTCTCCCTCTTCTCCTCCTCTCTCTCTCTCCTTCATCCTCTCTGTCCTGTCTCCCTCTTCTCCTCTCTCTCTCTCCTTCATCCTCTCTGTCCTGTCTCCCTCTTCTCCTCCTCTCTCTCTCCTTCATCCTCTCTGTCCTGTCTCCCTCTTCTTCTCCTCTCTCTCCTTCATCCTCTCTGTCCTGTCTCCCTCTTCTTCTCTCTCTCTCTCTCCTTCATCCTCTCTGTCCTGTCTCCCTCTTCTTCTCTCTCTCTCCTTCATCCTCTCTGTCCTGTCTCCCTCTTCTTCTCCTCTCTCTCTCCTTCATCCTCTCTGTCCTGTCTCCCTCTTCTTCTCCTCCTCTACCCGGCTGACTGTCAGCAGGAAGCTTGTCCTTATGAGTCTGGTCCTGTTCCAGGTTTCTTCCTGTTAAAGAGAGTTTTTCCTGACACTGTTGTTTTTAAGGGGGTTCAGGCTCTGGGTCTCCTCCTCCTTGAGAAAATTCTGATTGTAATGTGCTAATGTGTAATTGTGCTGTATAAATAACATTGAATTAAATTAAAACAAAAATATGACATAAATAGGCTGCATTAACATGTAAGCTTGATAAAAACAAGAAGCTAACCAAAAAGGGGCAAACTTAGACAAACTCACTTTTTTTTCCTAAAGTAAAACGTATAAAGAATGAATGTCTAAGAATTTTCATCGCATTTAAAAACATGTTTATTATTGTTCATTGTACTGATGCACCGTGAAGCTGACTGAATTTGAGGAAAGCTGCAAACATATCCTTCATTTGTAGTAAATTATGCAACCAAACCTATACCCATGAAAGGAATTCACCGTTTATTAATACAATGTCCATAGGTATGTGTATACTGCATACAGTTTAACTGCAAAAATAAGCATCACTCAAATATTGCCAACTTGGCATGTAATCTTGATGACGTACTTTATCTGTACAGAAGGTATTGCTAGTGTCTAAACATATTCACAAATGGACAAATATTAAAAGCTCAAATTACAGAGTGTGTCATGCAGGTTTTATGGTTAGAAAACACAGCTGCTAATGATATGTTTCATGAAAAGATCAGCAAAGCAAACCAAAATAAAAGACCGGAATGTCACAAATGAAATGTCAGAGGGCCCTTTCTCCAGACTACATTATAATGGAGACACATCATTTCATCTTTTTTATGTTTTCAGCGCTCGCTCACCCATTTAGCTGAAACACCTGAAAGGAACGCTGAACCTCCCGCGCTGCATACGGCGGCGGACTGATTAACTTTTAATGGGAATTGCTCTGACATCCCAGAGATTACCAGGAATTATGAGCCGACACAGATGGGAGGAAGCGAGCAGGAGCAGCACTGGTGTTCTGAGTGAAATGTATTCAAGGTGTTTGACAGCTGAAATGAACATGTACCCACGGCAACACAATCAAGCTAATCAATGCTAAGAGTTGTCGAAAAAACCTCCACACATCCATATGTTACAAAGCAAACAATCAGAGTGTTACACGGTGCCTGGGACCCTCACACCACACACTGTTATACAGAAACAGACTCACTCATGTTGCAGCATGTTAGAAGAAGTATGCCTGTTGTTCTGTGCTCATACCTACAATTGATACCATCAGTATGTTTATATAAAGCCTGAATCAACTGGTAGTCACACGTTCACAGTTTATCATCTGTCAGCTCTTCATTCAGTTTTTCTGACCCGTCATCAGTCTGTGCTGTTTTCTCTACTGTTTCAAGGAGGAACTATTACACTAGGAACTATTACAGCTAAAAAGTCACATTAATATAATTACATTACACCTTAAAAGTGATGAAACATCTTTTGTTAATGTTTCAGTCAAAACAGTGAAAACTAAGCAAAACATGTTAATAGAATGTTCATGCACTGTGCTTAACACTGACACATTCCAGCTGGGATTCATGAGAGCTGCCTCTACACTGCAGCGGGTACATTCAATTATACTAATTATACTAATTAAATTCAATTATGCTTCTGCGATAACAGTTAATTATTACACTCATTTAACACCAATTTGCCATCATATAAATACTTTTACAGAAATGGAAGAGTCTGCTTTATTGTCTCCTTTACCATCATTCATACTGCAATTACAGCACCCCCTCCTGGATAATTCACGTATTCAAATTATCCAGGATACTTTTAATGAAGAATAAAGCAGCATTTTATTTCAATGAAAGTGTGGAGTGGATGCTGAAGGGAAGCCGGCCTGGTTTAATGGCTGTTCTGGCTTCAGCAGGCCACATACATGAGGCGGTAAGAGGGATAGAGCCGTAGCTGGAGGATGGGCTGTGGCTGTGGATGTGACACAAGATGAACACACCGTGGAGTGGATGGCTTCACTTCTCCCATCTTCTTCCTCTCATTTCTTTTTCCATTTTCTCCATCTCCTCACTCCTCCAACATGTTTCCTCTCCGTTTACTTGCTGCTAATTCTCCTCATCTCTCTCTCTCTTATACTCCCCCTGATAAGACCCTGTTGTCACTGACATCTCAGTCTGACTCCATTACAGCTAATAGACAAAGGCCATCTGGCAACGGAAACACATGCACACAGGAGGAAAACGTGAAAACTCTGTGATGGTCACTAACATCACATTCCTATTCAATGAATGTTTAATGTAATGAGCACAATCAGCATCAATCAAAACGGTGATAGAGTTAATCAGCAGAAGAACAGATGATTCACTACACTGTGGAAACTGTTGGTTCATGACAATAGGACTGCAGTGTGACACATTTTTAGGTAATATGTCAACTTCCCACCTCACCAACATTTTACACAATTTAAAGACTTGGGTGCAAGAAAATGTGCATAAATCAGTGAGACTTACAGTGTGACAACATATTGGAACAATTTGTATTTGTAATAACAGTTGCTTATTATTTTGTTTTTCAGTGTTGATTGTTTTCTTAGACACATCGTGAATGTGTGTACGGGATGGTGAAGTAGAAAGCTAAAGACAACTGAAGCTGTAAAAATACTGACAGTGAGCACCTTTAGACAACTCTAGACATGGGCATGACTTGGCTGGATTCACACACACACACACACACACACACACACACACACACACACACACACATACACACACAGACACACACACACACAGACAGACACACACACACACGAACACACACACAGACAGACACACACACAGACAGACACACACACACACGAACACACACACAGACAGACACACACACAGACAGACACACACACACACGAACACACACACAGACAGACACACACACAGACAGACACACACACACACGAACACACACACACACACACACACAGACAGACACACACACACACGAACACACACACAGACACACACACACACAGACAGACACACACACACACGAACACACACACACACACACACACACCTTGAGTGTCTGCAATGAGTGGGTGATACGAATGGAGAACAGAGACTAGAGCGGTCTCAAATGGTTCAACAATTGAGTGTGTGTGTCTGTGTTGTTATGTTTCGGTATGTGTGTGTGTCTGTGTTGTTATGTTTCGATATGTGTGTGTGTTTCACCCAGTGTGTGTGTGTCTGTGTTGCAGTGTGTATCAGTGTATTGGCTGCTGATAAATGGGCGCCTCTTTAGGAAACTTATCTCTTTAAGTGTTG
This sequence comes from Parambassis ranga, assembly GCF_900634625.1. Taxonomy (NCBI): domain Eukaryota; kingdom Metazoa; phylum Chordata; class Actinopteri; family Ambassidae; genus Parambassis; species Parambassis ranga. The sequence continues at coordinate 649,263 of NC_041031.1, forward strand.
CCGCGGTGAGGGATGACATCATTTGGATCCCCCCCGGCTAACTGGCTGCCATGACGACACCTCACCAACCTATCCATTTACCAGATGGCCCGATAGTGTCCACACACACACACAGGTAATAGGAGGCTGTGTGGAAATTACAGCCAGAGTCTCTGGCAGCTCCAAGCTTTGACACACACTCACACACAGGATAACAAACACCCAGGTGTCCCACACACTACAGCACACAGCCCTGCCCCCTCCCTCCTCTTATCACAGCTTAGCAGAGAAAAAGGCATCGAGGAGAAAAATTAAGTATTGATCAAATTAGCAGTTTTTAAAGCATCCCTCATGGATGTGTGTGTGGGCAGGGAGGGCTGGAGGGATTTAATGAACCCATCACACAGCAAACAGAATGAAAAGGCCAGGACGGCTGACCTCCCACACACACACACACAATACAAACCCAGCACACGCCTGATTACACACATGAATCCATGACTTGCATGTGTCATTAATGACACAGGTATGAGAGCAGCACCGACACAGTGTGAGAATATCAGGTCTGGTGATAACAGGCCTAACAGCAGGCCTTCCTGTGTGTATCCATGGCGCCGGGTCGATAAGTCTTCATTTGGCTGCTAATTGGCCTTGTCTGCATGAGGACTCCAGGTAGCATAGGACACTGACCACTAGAGGCCCTCTGACCCAGCTGGGCTGTGTGGCACAGGGCTGGTGAAGATGGGACCTGGCACATTACTGCACAGTTAGTGTTGGTCCCTATGAAGTTTTGGGGAAATTTGCTCTATAATGGGAAGATTGACACCAGATCACCAGGCAGGAGCCTAACAGCAGAAACAGCTGACTAGATTAAACAGCTAATCACTAATGCTCACTGATTGACACCAGTAGTCCACAGGTGATCTCCACAAGAAACATTCTCAAGATCCCTATAAATAATGTTGTGTTATTTAAATAATATAATAATGCAGAAATAATGAAGGTAAATACTGACTCTGTTTCCGTTAAGCAGCAGCTTGCAGGGCTATGGAAAACTGTAGTTTCACCCACGGCCTCTGGGGGGCTAGCACTAAAAGTGACCTCTAAGTTAAAATGGCTGCTAGGTACCCAGCTTCACCTCCCCCCTGTGGTGTTAACTTAAGCCTGATCAGTTACCATGTAAAACCCTCTTCTACAGAATACTCTGAACATTTTCTTTATGTGGTTAATATTTTATCAGTGGAGAACAGTGTGAATGAAAAATAATTTGACAGATGGTTAATTTTCTAGCAAAGTGGATAATCAGTTGGTTATGTCAGTGTGGAGCTGATTTAACATTGTTTTTCCAAAGGGGCTGAGTCACTTCTCTTTACCATCTATGACGATCTTTGAAAATATCAGCGCTGACAGTGCATGCTGTATTTCTTAATTAGCACTTGTCCTTTGTTTAATTGAATTAAAAACAGTAAACAGAGTGATCGTCTTGTTCTCCAGAATATGCCTTAAAACAAGCTTAGGCCAAAATGTAGGGGGTAATAGCTAAGAGGCATGGATTAATAAATAATAATATCTGATGGTTCAGTAGTCAATGACCAGTCTAACAGCATTGATACTGTGGTTTGTATTTATCTATCAGTTCTTTATGTATATAGTTCTTTAAAGCTCTTAATTAAGTTATATCCCATTATTGTTTAAATAATAATAATAATAATCCCCGCCGGTCTTGTGTTTCCTAATTCCTGCGGCTGATAGAGGGAAACTGTTCACGCTCACACTCAGCTCTGCACAACCAGCATCCATTACTGATTCCTAAAGTCGTGCCCTGTCCCTTTAGAGCTCCCTGAGCTGAGCTAATAGCTGCCATCAGTGACAGAATAAGTCAAGCTAATGCTTAATGATGAGCTACAGCAAACGTTCAGGCTCTCTGGCCTTCATATTCAGACTGGAAACAATACAAACACACACTGACCCGGCTGACCTCGCACGCACATGTACACAGTGCACTCACAGACGCACACACACAAGGGGAAACTTATTAGGTTATTATCTTTCCGCCCCATAAAATAGGAATAACTTAAAGCGCTGCCGCAATTAATAACCCAACTATAAATCTGAATATTTCCCATGAATATTATTCTATATTACACACAGGAATCAGCAGGGTGTATGGGAGCAGGGAGAATGATAAAGCCATCAGAGAACGTTCTGGATGAAGTGAGCCAAACGTGAATGTGTGTATCAGAGCATGTGAGTGTGTGTGTGTGTATGACCCATCAGGGTGTGTTCTGCATGGAGGCTTTATGCATCAACACACTGATGCATTCTCCATCTCCACGTTGAGGGGCCGTTCCCAGTCATATGTGCTGGATGCACTGGTTAAATCAATGCTCTACCCTGTAACCTCTAACACTCAGACACACTCACAGACACAACACACACACACTCACTGTCCTAGCCTTACTGAGGGCCTTCCTGTACGTCAGTAGACTGTCTCTCAGGCCCTCTGGGATCCAACTGAACTTGAACCCTCTGTGGACAGCAGCTGTTCATGGTGACTGTAACCTGGGGGCTGGTCACAGGTGTAGGATGAGATAATCCTTCAGTATTCTCACGGTGGGGAAGTCTGATTTCATTCAAAATCCAGTAACCTCTAACACAAAAAACCAATATTCAACTTCAACACCATATTTTTTAAATAACACATATGTGTGTTGTTTTTGTTGCTCTGTTAAAAGCACTACAAGCATTTGATGGAGTATGAGCTGGCCTTATTTCACCTGTACCTGATTGGCATTAGAGGCTATTATGGGGGAAAGTCTCAATGGATGTTTGACGTAGAGAAGGTTGAAGCAAGGCGTCTGGACTTGTAGAGTTTTCTAGAAGACGTTTCGCTGCTCATCCAAGCAGCTTCATCAGTTCTAACTGTTTGGTGGGGAAACATGGTTTATATGTGGTTACAGACCTCAGTGGGTGGGTCTGGGTCAAACTTAAAAAACTTAAAAAACAATAGCACTAAATGTTTCCATACTTACCTGTGATGTTCTGGCTGACTGGGCCAGGTGAGTCTAACGACTGGCTAACGACTATGAAACTGCCGGAGGGGGACTGGTTGACAGCCCTTTGTTCTTACTGTGAGTATGTGCAAACTTCCTGGGAATGGATGGAATCACTGCATTGTATGTGGTAGAAAGATGATGTCTGAGGCCACCACCTCTGTTAAGGGAAGGTTTTTCCAGCTTAACATAGATGGCTTCCTTGACTCCTCTTTCATACCACCTTTCCTCCCTGTCTAAAATGTGAACGTTGTTGTCCTCAAAGGAGTGTCCTTTGTCTTTGAGGTGGAGGTGAACAGCTGAGTCTTGTCCTGAGGAGGTGGCTCTCCTGTGCTGAGCCATTCTTCTGTGGAGTGGTTGTTTAGTTTCTCCAATGTACAGATCAGAGCATTCCTCACTGCACTGGACTGCATATATCACATTACTGTGTTTCTCCCTGGGAATCTTATCCTTCGGGTGAACCAGTCTCTGTCTCAGTGTTGTCATAGGTTTGAAATGGACCGGGATGTCATGGTTGTTGAAGATCCTGCGGAGTTTCTCTGATACTCCTGACACATATGGAATGGAGATGTTCTTTCTCCGCCTGGTGTTGTCCTTCTTCTTGTTGTTGGGGGGTCTTGTTTTTGTGGCTTTGATGAGTGCCCACTTCGGGTAGCCACATGTTTGCAGGGCCTTCCTGATGTGGTGTTGCTCCTTCTTCTTCCCCTCTGAGCTGGTGGGTACAGTTTGTGCTCTGTGCTGCAGGGTCCTGATGACTCCCAGTTTGTGTTCCAGTGGGTGGTGTGAATCAAACAACAGATACTGGTCCGTGTGTGTGGGTTTCCTGTACACTTCCACATTGAGGCTCCTGTCCTCCTCAATGTGTACTGTGCAGTCCAAGAAGGCCAGATTGTTGTCCTTAGTGTCCTCGCGAGTGAACTTGATGTTGTTATCCACTGCGTTGATGTGTTCTGTGAACCGTTCCACTTCGTTGGTCTTGATTTTAACCCAGGTGTCATCCACATATCTAAACCAGTGGGTGGGGGTGGTTCCAGGATAGGAACTCAGGGCTCTTCTTCCATGTAGAGGTTGGCCACAATAGGAGACACAGGTGATCCCATCGCACAGCCGTGCTTCTGTCTGTAAAAGTTCCCATTGTACTGGAAATAAGTGGTGGTCAGGCAGAGGTCCAGCAGGTCACAGATGTGGTCTGGCGTTAGGTTGGTTCTCTCCTTGAGTGTGCTGTCTTGTGTGAGGCACGTCCTTACCATCTCTGTGGCTTCTGATGTAGGGATGCAGGTGAACAAGGAGGTGACATCAAATGAGACCATGGTGTCGTCTGGGTCCATTTGGATCTTCTCCACCTTGTTCACAAAGTCCTGAGAGTTGTGGATGTGATGTGGTGTGTCACCTACCAGTGGTGTCAGGAGTTCAGCCAAGTGCTTAGCCACGTTGTATGTGACTGAGTTTGTGCTGCTGATGATGGGTCTGAGGGGGACTCCTTCCTTGTGTATCTTGGGGAGTCCATACAGGCGTGGAGTGGCTTCCCCCGGATACAGTCGAAAGTAGAGCTTGCGGTTGATGATTTGGTCCTTCTCCAGTTTTTGTAGGTAGCTGACTAGTTTCTTCTTGTAGTTTCCGGTGGGGTCCCTCTTCAGTGTCTCATATGTGGCTGTGTCACTGAGGAGATCTGTCACTTTGGAGTGGTAGTCCTGTGTGTTGAGCACCACTGTGCATCTTCCTTTGTCTGCTGATAAGATGGTAATGTCCCGGTCCTTTTGTAGTGCAATCAGGGCCTTCCTTTCATCACTGGAGAGGTTGGATGGCGGTGCTTTAGCAGTGGAGAGTGTGGATGTGACCTTCAAGCGGAGTTGCTCAGCTTCTGTGTCTGTCAGGTTGTTGTTCTTGATGGCTGACTCTGTGGCTGTGATGAGGTCCACCACTGGAATCTGCTCTGGCGAGATGGCAAAGTTGAGTCCTTTGGCCAACACGTCTTTTTCTGGCTGGCTCAGTTGTCTGTCTGAAAGGTTCTTTACCCATTTGTCCTGGGTGTCCTGTTGTGGCAGTGAGTGGTCTTCCCTCCTCCATGTGTGAAGGTTAGCTGCATTTTTAACAGAGGAAACAGTTTTCAATTTATGGAATTTGCGTTTTTGTCGTTCCTTACGAAAAACAAGACCCCCCAACAACAAGAAGAAGGACAACACCAGGCGGAGAAAGAACATCTCCATTCCATATGTGTCAGGAGTATCAGAGAAACTCCGCAGGATCTTCAACAACCATGACATCCCGGTCCATTTCAAACCTATGACAACACTGAGACAGAGACTGGTTCACCCGAAGGATAAGATTCCCAGGGAGAAACACAGTAATGTGATATATGCAGTCCAGTGCAGTGAGGAATGTTCTGATCTGTACATTGGAGAAACTAAACAACCACTCCACAGAAGAATGGCTCAGCACAGGAGAGCCACCTCCTCAGGACAAGACTCAGCTGTTCACCTCCACCTCAAAGACAAAGGACACTCCTTTGAGGACAACAATGTTCACATTTTAGACAGAGAGGAAAGGTGGTATGAAAGAGGAGTCAAGGAAGCCATCTATGTTAAGCTGGAAAAACCTTCCCTTAACAGAGGTGGTGGCCTCAGACATCATCTTTCTACCACATACAATGCAGTGATTCCATCCATTCCCAGGAAGTTTGCACATAATCACAGTAAGAACAAAGGGCTGTCAACCAGTCCCCCTCTGGCAGTTTCATAGTCGTTAGCCAGTCGTTAGACTCACCTGGCCCAGTCAGCCAGAACATCACTGGTAAGTATGGAAACATTTAGTGCTATTGTTTTTTAAGTTTTTTAAGTTTTACCCAGACCCACCCACTGAGGTCTGTAACCACATATAAACCATGTTTCCCCACCAAACAGTTAGAACTGATGAAGCTGCTTGGATGAGCAGCAAAACGTCTTCTAGAAAACTCTACAAGTCCAGACGCCTTGCTTCAACCTTCTCTACGTATGATGACCTGGATGACTGAGAATCTTCATCAACAAATGGATGTTTGACTGCCCCTCTTTCCATAGAGTGCTTGTTCCCCTCCAGTAGACCACCATGGGTCAATTCAAAACTAATGTTGCAGGAATTACAGGAAGCAGCATTTTGTTGTTAAACTGCTGAAAACAGGTTTTTTGTAATTCAAAACAGATATGAGTTGGACTTATGATGCGGTGATGTCAGAAAAAGTTGAATCAAACCATGAGATCAATAAATGGGCGGCTGTATCAGTGGTAATGATCCATATACACTGCAGATATCTGAAACTATGTTCTCCTTGTGATTAGCTCAGTTTTTACACTCACATGGTACATCTGCTCACTCACACTTCTCTAACCCTCCTGAGACCTTTGATTCAGATGGTGTCAAACATGCGATCATTCTCTCTCATTATCTCTCTCACACACACACATCGCTGACAAAGTGGGGTCAGGACCACTGATTACAGCCCGGTTTATGCCTCTGTGTTGCCTGTTCTCTCTCTTCCTCTTTATGCCTTTGTCCCTTTCTTCCCTCTCTCTCTGATCTATGTCCTACAGCTCAATCTTTTAACTCCAGCACCAACATTCTCCTGCAGCCTGGCTTCAATTCCCGCTAAACAGATAGCATCAGAGCAGCGCAGAGCACAGAGGAAAGCTTGGTTTCTTGATGTCTCTCTTTCACACACACACACATATACACACCTCATAGCCACTCAGTGGGTTGACAGATGTGGTGGGACAATAAAACAGTTTGTAATGGAGGTAATATGATTTAAAATACTATCTATTAGCCTGGATAGGCCTGTCAGGTGTGTGTATGTGTGTGCTGGAGATAAACCAAGATGGCTGAGAGAATATAGGGCTGAACATCTAAATCAAAGTACACACACATACACATAAAGTACAATTCATCCCATTAGACAACACAGATCTGACCCTACACCCCCCCATGAAAACAGACACACATACACACAAATACAACATTGCCAATGAGAAGTCAGATCCATATGTCACCTGAGCGCTGTTGATAAGAATATAGAGACCTGTTATACATATCTCACTGTTAATGATGTTACAGTAGCACTCACACAAAGTTCAAATATACTGAACACTTGCAGCTGCAGACACATGACCGATCCAGAGGTGTACACACATGTAAAGCAGCAGATTACAGCTGCAGCCCGTACTCAGCAGCAATGCTGACGGATTACCTGACACTGAATGGTGGAGTAAGTCTTCCAATATTCTGTATTTGTTTCTCTAAACATGCTAGGAAACATCGCCTGTGCATCCACCTCAGTAAACCTTCTTCATCTGACACCTAGAGCTCCATTCTGCAAGTATTGGTCTACATGCAGTGATTAGAGTTCGATACTGAAGCACTACATCAGCATCATGAATAAAGTATTTCTATTCTATTCTATCCTATTCTATTCTGTTCTGTTCTGTTCTGTTCTGTTCTGTTCTGTTCTGTTCTATTCTATTCTGTTCTGTTCTGTTCTGTTCTGTTCTGTTCTATTCTATTCTGTTCTGTTCTGTTCTGTTCTGTTCTGTTCTGTTCTGTTCTATTCTATTCTGTTCTGTTCTGTTCTATTCTATTCTGTTCTGTTCTATCCTATTCTGTTCTACATGCTGCTGTTGATGTAATTCTAGGGTATTGCTGCTTTTTGTTACTTCTGTTTTGTTAACTTGTATTTTGTTCCACATTTGCCATTTGTTAGACTTTTAAAATGAAAAAGTGTACATATGTACCTGTGTGCCCTGTGATGGACTGTGCCCTGTCCTGGGTGTACCCTGCTCCTCACCTGTACAGTAGACAGCTGGGATAGGTTCCAGCCCCTCGTGACCCTGCAGGACCAAGGTTCAGATAATGGATGGATGTACTTTGCATAGCATACTTTACTAATCAAGCTAGGCTAAGCCTCAGCTGTATTCACTTATTAACATGTGATCTGAATTGAATAATGCCCTTTGATATACAGCAGCTAGGAATCCATGTAAGTGTTTATTACCTGACAGAGTTCCTGTTGCAGTGGTGCCCTGAAGGTCCTTAAATGTGGCCGATGGCTGGTCCACCTGATCCAAAAGCAGTTATCTGACAGGATGTATGGGTCTATCCAGCACTTGATGAGTGGAAGCTTTGACCTTCATCTGCTGACAGGTAAGGGACCAAAACAGTGACTATCTATGAGTGTTGACCCTATGAAACTCCACCAAGCGGTGCAGTGTGAGCAGCTTTATCTGTAATTGCAGGTTTTTTCTTTGATTCTTATTCTGTTGTAGATTTGATTTATTGTCAAATGTTTTATTCAGTTTTAAATGATTATCTACATTATTGATAGCATCTTGTTTGAAATATACAAATACATTCTGACGGGTTTAAAAAGCTGTGGTGAACCATCCAGCTAATAATTTGTGATTTATGATTTTTCGGATTAATTTGTTAAATGTTTGTTGAGCCCAAGCATTCGTATTCTCAGAACTGATAAGAGACAAAAGGTTGGAGTGTGAAGGAGCCAACTGCTGAGTAAAAGGGTAAAATACAGAGCCATAAGCATCAGCCACTCAGATAGCCTTTAGATGGAGTAAAAACCTCTGGGCGAGCAGGGGAGATAGAAGACATATCAACATGGACAGAGAAAATAAAGGAGCTGTGGAAAAACAGAGCAGTGTTTGCAGAATCCAATTGAGCTGACACTTTTTCAGCCACATACCATTTTCTGTTGTTTACGGCTTTATGAGCGGCTGACCCCAGTGTGTCTGCGTTTGTAGTTGGTGTGTGCGTACGGCTGAGTGGCTGACCTGTGTGTGTGCGTGTGCCTGAGTGTGATTGAGGTTGATAGATGTTGACAGCTGCGGAGAATCACTTTCCTGTTGGTAAAACAGCATATTGACCCTGTAGCCCCACCGTAGGCAGAGGTTAGCTGAGCTGAAGCCCAGCAGGCGGAGTGGGAATGACATCCAGCTGAGGGCTAAGGGCTGCGCTTGAACCCACAACATTACACTGACCCATAGAGCCCTGGACACACACCGACACAACCTCACACCTACCAGGACTTAGAGCAAGTGCAGGACTTTCAGGTGCCTCGAGGTCCAAGTGAACTTCAATTAGCCTGGATAAACCGTACATGCAGTGACACCAGTACCTAATATTACAGTGGGTGTTGGAAATGTACCATTCTAGCTTCTAAGGTTATATAAATAGTATCACTGCACTACTATTTAGATCCACAAATGACAAGAAGCATGCACACACTCTTCCAAAACATCAGTTTGCTTCCTGTGCATAAATCCAGGACGTGCACAGTGTGTTTTAGCACTGTTAGAAAACGGGATGAGGCTGGGTGCGTTTGCATCATATACTGAATTGTAATACACAATTACAATGGCCCATTTTAACATGTTCTCGTAGTTGTTCCTTTACTGATGCTCTGTTGTCTCATGCATGTATGTATCCCTGTGTGCCCAGAGTGGAAATAATTTAAAATGTATTGTTCGCCTGCTTCAGGGTTAAAACACACCAAGGTGTCAGCTAGTGTGGCCCTGAAGTGAAACAGCCAGCCAGGTGGCAGCTGCTGCTGCTGCTGCTGCTGTGGGGCCACTTTTAATTCATGGTTCTGTTTGGCCACCCTGCCCTAATAACAAGGCTTGTGAGGCAGCAGGACGCTGCTGTCCTCCCTGAACCCAGCCAAGGCTGCTGGTCATGCATGTGTGTCTGTTCAAGGTGGCTATATAGTGCTCATTGGCCATGGTGGTGTGTGTGTGTGTTGACAGCAACTAAAGTGTGTAGGTGAGGGGTTATTCACCTAGAGAGTACAGGCTTTAATTTAAAACAACCAGAGCAAATCTCTCTCTCTCTCTCTCTGTATCTCTCGTCCTCCTCTCACTTGCTTGTGTGACGCACACAAATACACACTCTCTCTCTTTATTACACAGACTAGCAGGCAGCTGATTGGTGCAGATTACTGAAACATCCTGCCTGTCTCAGCAGCACCCTGCCAACACTCTGACAGGACGTGTGTGTGTGTGTGGGATCAGTCATGCCCCATCACCCAAAGTGACCACAGGGAGTATGTCCTTTAACCACTTTCTCTCCTTCCTCTGTCCTCCTCTATGATGTGTCCCTCCCTGGATCTTTTTCTTCTTCAAAGTCCACATTCTTGTCCTGAAGGAAGGCTGGTCAGGACCAACCCCAAGCAAGTGCATCAAACACTTACAGTGATGTGTCCTTCTTTCCAGAAAGTCGTTGTCATGCTAATATTTAGTAAAAGTCTGTGTAATACCTTGATCAGGTTCAAAATAAAACTTTAGCTTATTAACAAGCATCAGGGCTGGTTAGTTACCTTTTGGAACCCTTTTTGGCATTCACACTAATAACGGCACACTTCAGATTTCAGATTTTTTTTATTGTGTGTTGTAGTCTTCGGATTGGTCTGGTGTGGTCTGCTATAGTGTGGGTCTACTCTGCAGCCTGTTTGAGAGTGATATTCTGAGGGCACACTTCAGGCTGGGCTTAATAAGCGCTGCAGCCTGTAGGGGCCACTAGCAGTTCCTCAGACCTTCAGAGATTGAATTGAACAGCATCAAATCCTCCCCTGCTCTCCTCTCCCCTCCTCCATTAGAGCTGACCCCTACATAAAACACTAGTCTGTAATGACAGACTAAACTAATGCCATTCATCATGCGCTTGGCTCTGACACTGCTCTAACATCACTGTTCCTTCACACACCAGGCGGGTGGTATCAGCTGATACACAGCATTGAAAAGAAGCACACAGAGTGCACACATACTGTACGGACACACACATCCGGAGGGCTCCCTCTGGAGCAGAGCAGTGAAGTGGAACTTGGGTGGAATAGCCGTGTGTGAAGCTGTGTGCGTGTGAAAGAGAAACGTGATGATTGCTGTAAAAGTCACTGGCCACCCTGCTGCCTCCTCAGGCCTCATGCCTCTCCACTGTATAACCCTCACTGGCTGCCTGCTCCCGATGTTTGTGACTCGAGGGTTGCTGGTTTGAATCCTGTTACCGCCGGTATATTTCTCTACATTTTGACATGTGCTGCATGACTATATGCAAACTTGACTTTTTGGCCTTTGTGTCACCACAGTTGATTTCTCCCTATGAGCTATTGACTGCCCACCTATTGATCTTCACACAATGTATCTCACAAATCATCTGTCTGCCGATCAATAGAGAAATCTCCCGGAAAATTCATATGGAGAAGCTGTGCGAGCTCTCCTGCATGCTGCTGAATGGAGGTATTGAATGTTTAGTTGATTAATCGGGCTAGTTTAAATTTGACCATGGCTATTAAAACAGTGGCGGGTGTAAATCAAGATGCCGTTGATGATTGAAATGAGCTGAGGTGTGCACACAGCTGCTGAGGATAAATCAGAGGTTGGGTTTTCATATTTTCATTGACAGTAATAACCAGTAATAACTGGAAGGAATCTGGCAAAGCCAAGGTCTTTGTTATGATGGATAATTCACATTTGATAGACTGAATATGATATGAATGCTTGTTCATCTACTGTATGTATATTAAAGGGTAGATCGGTATGTTGTCCTGATATTTAAAAGCAATGGGATGTGGTCCATCGCTGATGTGGTCCAGTCACCTGTGATTATGTGTTTATTCTGCTGATCAATACATAGTGTATAGGACACCCCAAACCTCAGCCCATCCTGGACAGGTCAGTGGTGTCTTATGTTGAGAAAACAGCATGATAATAACCAACAATACACCATGGAAAGTAAATGAGTTTAGTTACCCTGTGCACCATTAATGGCTCACTGTGAGTGGGTCTTAGACAAACCAAAGTGAGTACCAAGGTCTTCAGCCTTTGGTTACACAGCCACACACTGTGACACGGCCCAGCTCCATTCATTTTAGTCCATGGGCCGCATTGACCAAGTTCTGATCCAGGCCAAGGGCTGCATTTGGTCCAGTCTGAGTTTAATGCTATCAGTAAAGATTGCTAGTTCACGGCAACTACAGAGACACATTTGGACATGTTTTCATCCCACCACAAAGTGAGGGCATTCATTTACGGACAGGTTGCCACTGCTGAGGCTCATCAGTCAATTCAAAGATTTCATTGAGACTCTGAATCAAAATGAGTCACTAATTAACTGCACATGTTGATCTCTTTTAAAAGGGTTTGTCTAGTTTTTGTTATTCTTCTGTCTTATTATTGTTGCATCCATCCAAACAATGTTGACTACTGTCCAGAACCATCTCCAAAGACATTTTAAAAGCAGCAGGTGGTGGAACGAGAACGTAGATTGGGTGATTGCTTTGCACAATAAATAAACACATGAAGAAAAGTCAAAAAAGAGATGTGTTTACAAATGAGACTTCAGTGGCCTGTTTGTGACATGTGACCTTACCTCTGTGCTTCGTCTGCTCCAGAAAGCTGCTGGTGTTTGGTTCTCCATCATATCCACTGCACCAGCAAGCAAGGTAATGCTGAACTATTTCATGTCCTACTCTGACCTTTGTTACAGCACCGTGCCCTCCACACACACCCGCTCTGTGTGGAGGGCACAGGGTAGTGCTTTCATTTGGAGAGCAGATAACATGATGTTATCAGGATAGAGATGACAGGCCGACAGACGGACGGAGGACTGAACAGCATAATATTTCAATCAAAGCCTATTCCTTACTGTATCATTTCTGCCGTCCTTCCATGTAAAGTTTCAGCTTTGCACCCTGAATGTGTAAAAGGTGGCCTGTTGGGATACAGTAGAGGGTTCTGGTGTGCCTGTGAAGGACACTGATATCAGCAGGCAGGGAGGGAGGTGTTTGAAGGCAGAAACAGTAGAGACGATGACCTGATGAGAGATGGACAGATAAGTGGACGGATAGATGGAGACGAGACACAGAGAGGTGCAGGCTGAGAGGATTAGAGGAGCAGAGGTGCTGCTCTGTCGCACCGGGACATGATACACTACAAACACACACAAGCGCTCACAGTGAGTTACAACCGCACAAAGGCAACCAGGCACACATCAAGAGCAAAGCTCTTACTGTGCTGTAGCACAACACAGTGCAGTGTGATGGTAATCCTGCTTTAAAAGAACTCCTGATTGGACTCAAACACAAAAACTGTTTGATTTAGTAAATAAGTAATAATTCATGTGTAAAATCCCAATATACAAAGTAACTAACTATTGGACTAGGGCTCAATACATGCTGCCAGCTGCATACATGGCAGAGGGAATACAGACGTTGGAGAGAAGGAAGCAGTAGAAGGAGAGGCTGGAGCAGGACAGTGAGAGAGAGAGTCTAAAATCACACTGACTGGCCTGACAAAGACTTTCTTCTCTTGCTCAGACACAGTTGGTCATATCAGTTGTGACATCACCGTCCTTTACGGCCAGAGTCTCTGTGTTTGACATTTGAACTGAATGCCGCTCTGTTTAACTCAATATGCATAATGATCAGGTTTCACACACTCCACACCTAATGTTTCCTCTGCTGCTGGTTTCAGATGTGGCAGGACTATAACCAGGTGAGCAGCAGCATCACATCATGCTTCACATGGATGAGAATGTAGGACGAAAGGCAACGACTGACGAGATGGAGTTAACCATCTAAAGGCCGCTGAGCTGAGGGGTCCTGCAGACCTTCAGAAATGCGGTGGATGCACAGGTTGTGTTACTATTTGAACAGACAGCAGGCAATATTCAAGCAACACTTGCTGGCTACAGGTATGTATAAAAGGAGGATACAGTGACTCGGGCCCCTCAGGAGCCTCTTCCACTGTGTCCTCCTTTCACCAGCTAAACACACACACACACATTTAGCTGATGTATGAGTGTGTTCAGAGCTCTGCTGTGTGGTGGATGTCAGCAGCCAGGGTTAGATTGTATAGTGTATGTTGGGTTGTATGAGTATACTTCCCTCTTTATGTCTCCTTGTATGATTTACATGGCTGCAATACAGAGCGGTTTATCTCCCATGCTGAAGTAATGCAGTCAGCCTGCAGTCAGTGACCTACGCTGTGGTGGATGTTCTGTCCAAGAGTTTAAATTAGGGCAACCTCTGGACGTCCCGCCACTCCCTCAGTGGCTTCCTCGGTTCTATTGGACTTCCTTTCACAGCTGTACAGATCAAACTGTGGCGGGTGAAGTTGGCGATTCTTTTTACAGATCAGGAAACAGGAAAAATCTAAAACCAGTTGCTTCAAAATCTGCCCAAGATCCCATGATCATCCCAACAGTGCAGACCGCTCTGCGCTCTGTTCCAATCATTACTACAGCCACACTGCCAGACCCTGCTGGCATTTCACCAGATTCCTGCCTCAGGATTCCACTGATCCTGGCTCGGTCTGACGGTGTGAGCAGTCATTCATGACCAGCCTGGCTGCTGCCACATGTGATGTTCCATGAAAGGCCTCAGTGCAGGTGTTGTTGCCTATGACCACCAGAGTATTTATTGTCCTCAATAATCATGATAATCATAATGAACATTATGTGTAATGCACCTTATACCTGGCACCAAGTCTCACAGTGCAACATAGTGAGGGTTTTAAAGTATGTATTTAAAATACCCTAGCTGGGATGTGCTGGCCTAAAGAGGAAGTCTTTACTGTTTTCCATCGAGGTCTAGTTCTTTGTTTTCCTTCCTCCTGAGTAATAAATATTACTGATTGAAACAGTAACGTCTTTATAAATTCTGACTGCACCTTAACAGTTTATGAAAAGAAATATACTAAGAAAACACACATAAAATAAGCTGAACTTTAGTGAAGGCTGAAACGTACTGAGAGAAGGTGGCACTAAGTATCAGTCTGCAGTTACAGCAGTGAGGGAGGAGGAGGCCGGCTGCTGTGTTCACTTAATGACCACAGGATTTATTCAGTAAGCTGCTTCCTAATTAATGCTCTAATTAGACTTCCTTCCTCTCAATGCCACCCAGCCACACACAGTCTTACACAAGTGAGGTGGCGACCTTGTGATAACCTGTGTGTTCATTGTTCACTGGCCATGCCCCAACACACATGCACACACAGACACTGTGCAAGAACAACACACCTTGGCCATTCCATCCATACTGTAGGTGTGCCTCCCCCTGACAGCTGGGTATCATCCACAAAGACTCAGATTGAATGTGCTCATCGGGGTCCGACCTACGCTGCCTTAATGACCATTCAGAATGAATTAGTGGCTGTGATGGGCAGGAGTGGGGGGGGGGGTGCATGGAAGTGCAGACACACACAGAGAAGTCAGGAGGGTGTCAAAGGTCACACAGGTAACATCTGTATGTGATACAGCATATATATTTAATTACATTGATCTTGGGACAAGCTCAGATGTTTGATGTTTAAAGTCTTAATCATCAGGCTGGGTAATACGGTTCGCTGTTGTATAAATGTCAGTCACTTTATCGACAGTTTGATCACATGACACTTTGTGATGTGAAGGTTGTCAGTTCTAACCCTTGGAGAAAAGTAACCCACATGTGCACTTCCTGTCAGCCTCCAGAGGCGTATTTAGCCTCTGTTAGTACAGGTGCAGTAACATCATCTCACTGTTATTGTAACGCTTACTACCTGATGAACATATGTGCAGCTCGCTCCATCAGCCACCGTTTCCTCATTCACAGTGAAAATTCAAAGAGTGTAGAGGAAAAAGGTTGATAGACTACAGTGGAATGTCACCACTACCACTATACTGAAGGTGAACTAGAAGA